>NC_052126.1:2028548-2028675 GCF_012273895.1 Zerene cesonia | reverse complement strand
TGCACTGTGTTCTTAAAACGGGTCTTGGCTCAGCATAAATGTCAGAGTCAATGGGACCCTGACGCTGATATTCTGCCAACACCGCTTGGGGGTAGAAATAATTAAATAAATACCGTTATAATTGAGC
>NC_052126.1:1928408-2028538 GCF_012273895.1 Zerene cesonia | reverse complement strand
TAAAGTGTAGTATACAAATAGGTGAAATAAATAATAATTAATACTTACATTCGTAGCTCTTAGAGACCCTCTTGGCAAATTTCAGTATAAATAACTGAAGCACAATAAATGAAGACTCATATTTTGTAACTAATGTATTTCTTTTGTAACTGTAGTTTGAGGAAATAAATAAAAAAAAATGTTATAGCAAACTTTATTCAGTGATAATATAGCGATAAAGAGAGCCTTGGGAAAAAGTATTGACCATAAATTAATAAATTTGAATGTTGGAGATAATTAAGTTTGTGTTTGAGCTTTCATACGAAATTGAGTTTCATTCAAATTCAAGAAATAAAACAATTAATTCAATTAAATCAACCAACAGTCATTAATCGGAAACTTTTCGTTATTATAATTATTTGAACTAAATATAATTTTATTTACCGTTCCAAGCATAAACCTTGAGGCGTTATTGATTGAAAATTTTGTTGAAAGTTCAAACTAAAAATCATATTTTGATATCCAAATAAATTAATAGTAACTGACATAATAAAGCAAGCTGCTTCTGCTGTCATTTTTATTATTTAAACTAGAACAAAAAAGTTTATCCTTTATATTTTTTCTCCTTTATGTCACTATTGTGATAATAGGATAAAACTTTTTCTTTATTGTGCATTGTAATAACAATATATAGGTTTCTTGTGTTTGATTTTACGCGAGTATTATACATTTAGAAATTAAAAACTATTTAACGGATTTTAAACGGAGAGATCCGTGACCAAGCTCGCTGTAAAGTGCACGAAACGTCGGGTTAATAATATAATGAATAAATCGCGTTTAAAATCCGTTAAAAAGTTTTCAATTTCTAAATATATAGGTTTGTTAACTGTTTACCCTTACATACTCACCTCCATATTATAATATTTATTCATTTCCTTTCCATGAATACATCCCCATCCTTTAATACAATACAATATAATCTCACTAATACATCGACATCCTCTTCATTGTCTTTCTCTATCTCTCAATCTCTGATTTACCAATTTGAATTCCAATTAATTATACTAAGAAATATTTATTTTTATTGTTATTTTTTTTTTCATACATATTATTGTATTTAGGAGAAACAGCTTGCTACTAAAGTAGATTAACAATTTGAGCCATTTGATAGCATTATTATTAAAAATTATAATTGAATATAATAGAGAAGAAGTGGAGGGGTTTGAGTATGTACGTGTGTGAGTGCGTGTTTATGTGCGTTTGTGTGTGTATGTGTGTGTGTGTCAATAATTTGCGTCAATGAGTATAAAAGTACAGCGAGTTTTTTTTACGTAAATATATATGTATGAGCTTGCATTGCGTGCAGAAGTCCTCAGCAAAATTCGTGACGACTTTCCTTATAAATATTTCAGTCACGATACAATGAAATATGGCACAAGTTATTACTTTGTGGTGACACATCGTATATCGCTATATTGTATACGTTTTTACTAATAACCAGTAATATTACTGTTTAAATATGGAGTGTTTTTTCAAGGTTATATGTAATTAAATCGTTACTATCTCATGTATAAAATTGTTACAATTTAGTGGATAATTGTATGAATTATCTTGTATGTGGTAGTCGAGCACGCTTCGGCACGAATTGGGCCAGCTCGCACCGGGGAAGTACCACACCCCCACGGAAGACCGGCACGAAATAGCATACTGCTGTGTTTCGTTCGGTGAGTGGGGGGAGCCGGAGGCCCGTATCCTTTTCCTTCCCCTTCCCAATCCTTTCCTTTATTCCTTTCTTAATCCCTTCCCCATTTACAGTCGGCAATCCATTTATAGAGGCGTAAGGTCTGTATTGGACCTTATGCCTCTCCAATGTTCATGGGCGGTGGTAGCGCTTACCATCAGGCGTCCCACCAGCTCCATTGCCGACTGTAACATAAAAAAAAACATACACCTCCACAGAAGACCGGCGAGAAATAGCATACTGCTGTGCTTCGTGCGGTGACTGTGGGATCCGGAGGCCCATATCCTTTTCCTTACCCATCCCAGTCCTTCCCTTATTCCTCTCATCATTCCTTTATTAATCCCTTTCCAGTGTGAAGTCGGCAATCCATTTGTAGACGCGTTAGGTCTGCAGTCGACTTTACGCCTATCCAAATGTTCATGGGCGTTGGTAGCGCTTACCATCAGGTGACCCACCAGCTCCATTGCCGACGGTGACACAAAAAAACACAAAATGCTAAATATATTGTATAAGCTATTTTGTGTAAGCTATATAGCTTATACAATATAATAACAATTTTGTGAGCGATATAATGGATTAACAAGGCTTAACCACAGGGTACAACAACAAGCACTTGAGTATAACAAGCTTTTTGCTTAAAAGCCACAACCTACAACTGCTACAAGTTGAATCAAAGCGAAAACACAAACAGCAATATTATGTGAGATCAGACACTTTATTAAATAAAAAAGCCGAAAAGAAATTTAATTTGAAAGGGTAACCCGAAGGGATTATTTGAAATTTGTCATGATATTCAATTCTCAGAGACCCTCGTGGTAGACAATTATTGTTGTAATATTTTGTTTACGTTAATGTACCCACTATTTTAAATGTTCACTTGGAATAATGAAGTTCACTGGAAATCCTATTTATATTGTATAGTATACGATAAAACATACCTTAATGAATCATTTTGTCTTGCTTATTAATATCAGTTTAGCTAGATTATAAAGTAAAAAAGTCATTAGTAAACCAATTGAATTGTTAGCATTCATAGGATTTATCATCAGTCCATATACGTTCCCACAACAGGGACATGCTTCCTATAAGGGTGCAGCCGTAACCCAACAAAGGGCGGGTGGCCAGATATCGTCGAATTTTTTATTATTAGAGGTGTCTGTTTCCTTACAATGTTTTTCACCGTTTCTTGCAGTGGAGATGTAGATAATGAATAAAAATTCAGGTGGGCATTATAAATATGTTATAAATTGTTTTGTAGAAGTTTTATCCTAAAATGGCTGCAATCTGCAAGTCATTTGAGAATCAACCAGCCCGCTATTCATCATATCCGACGTTTGACCTTAAATTTATAGAAATATTATTATTTTCAATGTCACAATGTCGCAGCTGGAGTTCAAAGAACTATAAACAAAATTATTCCAGTTGAACTGAATTGCAATAATATTGAAAGATCGCTAACTCTCTACTAATATTATTCTATAGAAAGTTCCCTTTGACTGTTCCCTGAAGATATCTCTATTATTGTACAAAAACTTTCCTTTGGCTGTAAAGAAGCTACGAGAAGCAATTACTAGTAACATTGTCGCAAAACGCTAACATTGTACTATAGAAAGTCTTTGACACTTATTTTAGGGTTAAGAAATTTCTAGAAGAAAACTGTCAAAGCAAATAAAAAAGGAATGTTGTTCTTTCAGATTCTTCAGATGGTGCGCCGACCGCGTGTGATTCATATATTGCTGCAAAGTATACTCGCTGACGTCATGCATCTGCGAAAGATGTCTTAATGACGCTATGTCCAAGAAACATTCGCCGCAACCAAGTGAGTATTGGTTAAATACGTAGTTTTATTCTATTAAGGACTTGCACATGGCTTATTATTGCAATAAAAATCGTACCATGAAGGATTTTATAATATTTGAAATAATGGGATATTAGACTTGAATTTTTTGTTATAAATACGAACATAACTCAGTTTTTTAGTAAATAATATTCGTGCCCAGAGCTGCAGTTGTCGATATATTATTTTGTCAAACAATCAAATCTTGGAAGGATAATGCGAAAATTTCAGACGAAAAGTCTTAAAGCGATGATTTTCTTTAACAGAAAGAGGTTTTACCAAATATCTTGGATTTTAGCGAAAATAACGCACACATATTGATATTATCATAAACACCTGTTTAATACAAAAATTAAGTCCCGTGTACCCTAGTGGGGTATAAGTCAAATGATATATATATCTGTTTCACTGATCGGTTTTTCTTAATGAACACGTTGGTGATCAGCTTTCTGTGTAAAGTAAGACCAAGGCTTTTTTTTGTGAGACCCCACCTGGAACCGAACCTTCGGTTTTCACGCCTTTACCTTTGAACCAAGGAGGCGATCATGTCAATTATAAAAAATATCAAGAAAATATAAATTTTCAACAAAAATGTAAACCGCCTACAAAGTGTCAAAAGTAGATCAAATTTAAACGAGACCACTGGGCAGGCACCATTATGAGGTGACAAAAAATGTCGGTTCGCTTGATTAACAGAATTAAAATATAAAAATTGTTATTAGTATGGCGCCGCTCCGAATATTAACCATCAATTCATTTTGATGACAATGTACAAGCAGAAAATTTAACCGATCATTCAAGTTGTCAAAAATTCTGTTAGCCCACTTTTACGTAAAACAATATTTTGTTACAACCGCAATCCATCACGTGTCACGTGCATGGTACATGTCCAATTTATATCTCCGCAAATTATCTGACATTTACGAATCGGTGTTTTTTATCTGTATACGTTTTTATTCATTTTAAATCTGGACAGTAACTGTCACGTCACGGGCCGTGATTTGAGTCCTGTTATTTAAGACTAGCGGGCCGCCCCGGCTTTGCCCGTGTCACATATATAGCCTGTAGCCTTCCTCAATAAATGGACTATCTAACACTGAAAGAATTTTTGAAATCGGACCAGTAGTTCTTGAGATTAGTGCTTTCAAACAAACAAATAAACTCTTCAGCTTTATAATATAAGTATAGATAAGATTAAGAAGGCTCGGTATTCTTAGGAAGTATAGGTTTACAAAATTATTCTTATGTTATGTTAATGTAAAAAATATACAAAGATACAAAAATATATAATCACTACACATATTATGTCGAAAACATATCTTATATTTTTCATGTCGGGGCAATCAAGCTAGTAGTTTCGCTTGATGGTAAACATGCCTATAAACAATTACAGAGGTACAGGTTGCAAATGCATTGCCCACTTATATGGAGCAAGGGATTAAGAGAGAATTGATGACAGGAATGAAGGACTAGACAGGAAAGATTTAGGAATAGCATACGGCCCTGGCTCCCAACATAACGAAATTTCTTTCTTTTGAGGTGTGGTCTCTATACCAATCTCCATTTCATTCCATTCATGGCATAGCGTGCTCAACTCCCAATTGAAAATCTTACGATATTAAAAATGGTTTATGTCATTCGATATGCTCCGCAATTGACAATTTTGATGAATATTATTATTATCAAAAGCATTTATTTGGACCAGTTTTCAAGATCATAAGTAATGTTAATACATTATTTGCATATATCATTTTACCACATAAAATTGCTTATATTGCTTTACAAAAACAATGTTCTCTAATTATTTTATAACATACTCTCCTATTGTTTTCTTCTATTAACTATAATGTGGTATATTTCAAATCTAGAATCAATTTAATCTTGTCGTATAATAAGTGATCGTAGATTCCTGCTCTATCATAACTTAAGTATGTTTTCAATTTCTGTATGTAGGCATTTTGAAAAAATCCATCCCTTAATTAAGTGTATTAATGATGTGGTAAAATATTAAAATAAACTTCCATTAAATTAAATAATGTGAGTTCAATCCATTAGTTCCATTACGCTTTATACATCGCGCAACGGTCTGCCGCACATTTTCGCTCGATAGCTAGCTACAAGGGATTGCTACGCGTAGCAGAACAGCTACGCCGTAGCGTATGGCATAGTAATAAACAAAGACAACATTTACATTTACGTAGCGAATTACCACTTATTGTACGTAACGAGTAAATGGATAAACCCTGTTGCGTTTCGTAGTCGATAGAATGTAAGCCGCTACGAATTGTGTCGCAGAGATTTGCGTAGATTCGCATAGAAAGTATGATGTAAGTTATTTAAAGCTGGCATAGTTGTACTCGTAGTCTGTTTCTTTGTTTTACTTTTAAAACATACTCATAGCAAAGTTAAGAAGACTGTTAAATTATAAAATCAGAGAATAATTCAATTGTAATTAAGAATATCTTGACAGGTTTTCCATAAATTTCCAAAGAAAAAATATTTTCTAATAAATAGAGTATTATATATCATAGCACTACGTATTAACTCATTAATACAGTACGGATTTCTTGTAAGAGAATCGATGGGATGAAATCTAATTAGCGTCTTTATAGGGTTGCCTAACCCTATAAAGATAATAAGAATGCAGTGAAGCGAGAAACGAAGCTGTAACTAGTCATAACTTTCTTCAGTTGGTTGTTGTCTTGTTCTTTTATATAAAACCATACACATGTGGATGCATGTACAACCTGTATTGTGAATGAATACTTTATTTTCTCCATCTGTTTTTATAATACATCTGTTTTTTTTATCTCACAATCGGCAATGGAGCTGGTGGAACGCCTGATGGTAAGCGCTACCACTGCCCATGAACATTTAGAGAGGCATAAGGTCCATTGCAGACCTTACGCCTCTGCAAATGGATTGCCGACTTTAAATTGGGAAGGGAATAAGAAAGGTTTGGCAAGAAGAATAAAGGAAAGGACTGGGAAGGGTAAGGAAAAGGATAGGGGCTGTGGGGGTGTGGTACTTTCCCGATGCTGCTGGCCCAATTTGTGCCAAAGCGTGCTCGACTACCACATACTATAAATGTAAATATAAATAAATTCAAGAGCTATTGATATAAAAACAGTGACAGAAGGTCACATTTTGTGTTTAGTTTTTTTGTTGGAAAAAACACATAAGCAGTGAAGCCATATTAGTAATTTAGAATGATATAAGCATTTTTAAACGATATAGCGATAAGCAAAAATAATACGATTACCTGGGCTACAAAGCGGATATACATACATAATGTGTTTGGTTTGAAATGTATAATAAAGTAGAACGCAATTACTAAAAACCTTTCGAGCGTTTAAAGAAAGAAACGTTATAAATTACGAAACGTAATTTCCTATTTAAACCGTAATGTAGGTACGCTAGCTTTCTACGAACGTTTAAACCTAATATTTGGTTTCTGTATGTTACTTATTCGACCTACCCATTAAGTATTGTTATCATTTTTTGTGAAGAAAATATGAAAATGACAGCTTTAAATAAAATTAAAAAAAAAGAGAATCATACAATAT
Source organism: Zerene cesonia (assembly GCF_012273895.1). Lineage (NCBI taxonomy): Eukaryota > Metazoa > Arthropoda > Insecta > Lepidoptera > Pieridae > Zerene > Zerene cesonia. The sequence goes on along the minus strand of NC_052126.1, from coordinate 2,021,415 downwards.
GATTGGCTCTTTCTTTCTCTTTCACCATGTAATAAAAAAAATCAAAGTGTAATTTAACTTAGTAAAATTATATCTTGAATTAAGAAATATCTCATTCAATTAGTATGCTAGTTTCAGTATTCGTTATCCTAAAAACATTCTCTTCGGTCATTTAGGTTACAATTAAATTAAATCTAAATTACACACAATGAAAACAAACGCTTATTATATCTTACCTCAGACAATGAAAGGAAAACTAACAAAGATGAAGCTATAATTTAAAAATATACATACTCATGTCCCTTTGCTACAAAAATATTATAATTAACTGATGGTCGTGTACGTTTACGTTATGTTTCATCTAAATTTAATGAGGGATTTGATATTCAACTGTACAATTAATAAGCAACAATCCCTTTACCATCTATCTCTTAATATAAATTAACTAAAAAATTTATTTAACCACCTCGTTCGACTTGAGGTTAGTATATTCGACTATATGGCCCCTTTTAACTCGCTTTTATTAGCTTCACCTGTATGTTTGTACATTCGACTCCTTTAGAATTTGACCCACTTTAAACGGATAAATTTAATTTTTCGTTTAATCACATTACTCACATCAAGGCTCGGTGACTATACAATAATTTCATCAGTTTGTCTCATTATCCTGATCAAGATCTCCAGGATTATGATGGTTTCCTTAAGTCTATGAGAGCAAGCATAAAAAATACAGTACCATGACCAACCTATAAAAATAGCCAGCCATAGTACAATCACAAAAATAATGTAAAATTATAAAACACGAGTAATCTACGAAGTAAATACGTGTCGGTAGGTTAAACCCAGTTTAACACGCGATAGCGTGTATAACAAACGCACTTACAAACTTAATAAGGAATTTAAAAAATGTTCGGTTTGTGTAAGCGACTATAGTTCTTACTAACTAAGCTATAGAGTATTATATTCTACGTAATATCATTGAACTCAATCCTTTTAACGACCTATATATTACAATGAACTGTTCTAGAAATTGTTAGCTTTCATTTTTAAAACTTCAGCTACTATTTCTAAATTAAACATTCTCCACGAAGTTATTCAAAGAAAAGGACATGCAAAAGATGGTTGCCCTGTGTATACACAAGTATAAGTGAGTTTTTATATGTTGTTTCAGTCATAGGTGATTAAAGAAAACTAAAGTAACTAAAAAACCTTTAATAGTTATTGTCTTCTATTTTTTACATTTGACTTAACGAATATAGTTCCATTGTAACATAGATGATACATAATACGTAGATTAAATATATTAATAATGAAAACTTAAACTCAAGTCAGAAAAAATAAGCTGCTGGGCTAGGCTGGAACCTAATCAGTCTTAATACTTGTTTTTAAACTTTAATACAAAATGTGTATTTTTACTTTTGAAAAGTTATAGGAAATTTATTAAAGAATACATTAGTATATTATACTAGCTGCGCCCCGCGGTTTCACCCGCGTAAGTCCGTATCCCGTAGGAATATCGGGATAAAAAATAGATGTTGGCCGATTCTCAGACCTACCCAATATGCTTACCAAATTTCAGAGGAATCGGTCAAGCCGTTTCGGAGGAGTTTGGCAACGAAAACTGTGACACGAGAATTTTATATATATAGATAATACAGTCGTTTCATATTTGTATCGAAATAATTTTGTACTAACAGCAACTACATAATATATTTCGGTTAATTTTCCACATGTAGGTAGGTAACAATTACATATATGCTCTCCTATGAATGTTAGGGAATTATGTATATTATTTAGAAGGGAAAAATGTTATAGTATACATAAGGGAAAAAATTAAGACATATTTCAGTGAGCACGGCATGCGCTATGTATCAACAATGTGGAATAACAATTTTATACTAACATTTAGTACTGGGCAATATATAAAAAAATAAATTAATAATAAATAAATCCAATTTCAGTATAATTTGCGTACATTTTCCCTCAGCCATACCAATTTTGATTCATAATGAAGGAGACGTGTTAGACACGTCTCCTTCATTATGAATCTGGTGACACTTAAATTATTTCGGAGTATTTATGACTAAAGAAAAAAGAGCTTGTTAACTTAAATTATTTCGGAGTATTTATGACTAAAGAAAAAAGAGCTTGCATTTAAATACACGGTTAACTAAATCATTACATAATCCTTTATATTTCAGTACTTCTTTATGACTTCTAGAGATGCAGGCGAGAGGCTAGGTTCTAAATCTAAAAGGAGATATTTTATTCACGTGAACCGGGATTTCAGGCTTGGAAAATTGAATCGTGTGAGTTATACTTTTAGATTATGATCCTATTGCTTTAAGAGAATATAGGCTAGCTCTCTGAGGAAAGACGAAAGGGATTTAACTAGATCAACTGATGAATAAAAGAGTCAGGAAAAAAGAATGTTCTGCTAAATAACTCTTGGCAAAGCTTTTAAATTAAAACTCAAACACCAACATTTATTTATCCAATTCAACTTCTTTTAGAACATGTGAATCGTCATAATACTTTACTACCTGTTACCTGCCAAAGCCACCGCGACCCAGGTTGTATAGGGTTTGCTTATACCTGTATAGGTGTATAGGGGACATATATAGAATAATTTTCAGCTTTTATAACATAAAAAAGGTCTGGGCGTCGCGGACTCCCACTCTATAACACTCACTTCCTTCACTCATAACAAAACGCAATACATAAGATACATTGTACAAACATTTAAACAACTCGTTTTCGGATTTCATCGACCGATTCGTAAAGGAAAAGTTTCGTGTGGGAAAGCGCTAACAAAATTTATTAATGTCATATTTCTGCGTGAATAGAGAAGCCGTATCTCAAAGTTTCCTTTATTTGAATCCCATCTGGCTGTAATATATACTAATATTAGATATTAAAAAGTTATAAAGTTTGTTGATTTGTCAGCTGTTGTCGTTATAGGGGGTAATCTCTAGATCAACTGAACCGATTTTAAAAAACTTTTTATCAATAGAAAGCCGCGTTATCTGTGAGTTTGATATGCTATATTTTATTTTGTTTCTATTTAGAGTCATACTCGGGCAGAGCCACGACAAATGGGTAGTATATAACATACACAATTCCTTTAGAGCTTTATCCCCTTTTTTTAATAAAAGAAAAATAGGCTAGATCCAGGATAATTATTGTGCTTATAATTTTATATTTAGTAGTATATTTTCGGTTATGAATAAGGCAGTAAAGAAAAGGGAAACGTTAATTAAACTCTTTAAGTAGAATTTTATTCTCTTTCGTATGTTTATTTTCAATTTTAGCAAATTCTGAAGTGTCCCCGAAACCACAAAATAAGAATAATATTTCTTTTTGAATCTTAGTAGCTACTATCTTTAGTCTGAATTAATTTATGTTATTTCTTATTTAGTCCATGCTGTGACTGAAAGAAATTCCTTACAACATTTAATGAAAACCTCATGATACCGAGTGACAAGACATCGTGAATAACAAATCTTCCTAATGTCTTCTGATATGTATTATTCTGTATTGAAATTCTACACATTTTTAAACATTTTTAGCATCTTTATATTAAATCATCTGTTGTCTGTGAATTGTACACAAAGAGGAAGATTCTGGAATAGATTTTGTCACGATATATTTAACGTGATATCTATTTAACAGTTCAGACGAAATCACAATCAGTCTGAGGCAGAAATTAAGTTAAGCAATGAAATAGTTTTGTTGATTTAATTATTGGAGCAGACTGAAATTCTATATAAAATAATATAACTAAAGTAATTTGAAATTTTAATTTCTCGGTTTTGTATTCATATTTGACAGTTTGGTTATTTCAAGAATTATCACGAACAACGCTTCGTTTGCTTAATAAACGTGTATTTTTATATTCCGTGATAAAATTGCAAGCTCTCGTAAGTGAATAAAACTAATTTTGATGTTAATTAACTTTTCACCTAGGCATAATAATAATAAGATAATTTTTATTTTGCCAAAACATACCTTACATATCTATGTACATTGCCTCTTAAACTAGAAAAAAATCTGTATCTTAAGAGTCAACGTTAAGAGGCATGAATTCATGCAAGGAAATTCCTTTATTCACCAAACATTATATCATTGATACTTTAAATACAGAAGAAAAGGAAGCTCTTTTTGACCCTATAGCTTAGTATATATGCTTTAAAGCAGCATACAATACAGAATACGCTACAGCGTCAACACGTTAATAGATAGACGCAAAGCTGCGTAATACCGATAGATACATTTTAATATCAACATGGACGTTGTGTTATTTATTTATATTTATTTATCAAAATACACAATGATATTTCGTACAAAAGGCGGCCTTATTGCTAGACAGCAATCTCTGCCAGGCAACCTGTTATTTAAAAAAACAGTTCGAAAAAAGTTTAAACTCTTATTCTATAGATTAATATAAGTATTATAAAAGGAGATTTATTGTCAGTTGAATATAAAGACACGTTTAATATATTACTAGACTCTCGTCCTGGCTCCGCCCGGTATGAAGATTCCTGTTTTATCCCAAGGGATCATTTAATCGGGATAAAAAGTATCCTATCACCCAAGTCAGCTCATACTCTGTAAGTATATCATATTTCATTAAAATCCATTCAGTAGTTTCAGCGTGATTGACGGACAAACATCCAAACAAACTTTAACATTTACAATATTAGTGTGAAGTGTGATTATTATTTCACTTATTACTTGTTATTATCACTGCGCATTCACACTAAAATACACACAACTAAGTGCAGCATTTTCAAATGAATGAGTATTGATTTCACAGATTTTAATTGGATCGGACTGAATGTCCTTTCAACGATTGCTGGCTTAATCGCTTTAACTTGATTTACCATTTGAAGACAAATCAAACTAGCATTTATTTACTGTCCAAATGGTAGGATGAAAGTTAGGATTTCTAAATGACAAATGGTGATACGTTAATACAATTACTTATATTTATACCGATACCAAAACAATAAATACAATATGTAATAACAATAGATCTAATATTCAATCACAAATTCAACCTTAAACGCATGCCCTTAAAATGCCAATACAATCGCTTATACAAAACTAATACATATGGCAACATAAACGTCAATACTTAGTCAATACTTAAATCTATATATTTACTAGCTGCGCCCCGCGGTTTCACCCGCGTAAGTCCGTATCCCGTAGGAATATCGGGATAAAAAATAGATGTTGGCCGATTCTCAGACCTACCCAATATGCTTACCAAATTTCAGAGGAATCGGTCAAGCCGTTTCGGAGGAGTATGGCAACGAAAACTGTGACACGAGAATTTTATATATATAGATATACCAGAGAGTTTTAATTATTTTTAAAAATAAACCATTTTTTAATTAAAGCTTCACTTAAAGACTGAAGTTTATTTTTTTAACTGGCAAAACGTTTAAATGTGGGTTTATGATCATTATTCAAAGATAAATTCGTATTATTATACCTTTAATGTGCACAATAATTAAACTAAGAAGGCTAACGCGTTCAAGTTAAAAATGTATATTTTAATAAAATAAATTATATTTATTTTATTTATTTATTTATGCTTTACTGTTTTGGAATAATTACAAATTGAGACTTAACCTAGGGAACATTATCACAAGTGGCGGTCTTATTCATCTCATCATTGTACTGAGAGAAGTTAAAATAGAGGATAGGAGATATATATACAACGAAGATAGATAGATACAACGAAAAAATAAATAAATAAATAAAATTTCTTCTATAAATTTCAATACAGTAAAAATATATATTATATTATCATACATATATACATACACAAATAGATGTAAATAGCTACATACATAAAAATAATAAAAAGTGAAATATAATGAATATACGTACATTGATCTAAGAACGGCAGGAAAAATAATAATTATGAACCATTGTTTTAAAAACATTTAAAGATTGAGCCTTCTTAATTGGTTCCGGCAATGCGTTCCATAGCTTAATCGCCCGAACAGTGAAGGAACTACCGAAGAAGCTTGTATGATGAGCTGGCATTCTCAGTCGGATTATAGAAATGTTTAAATCAGTATATGCAATAAAATCCTACTTTTGAATTATAATAATAGACGTTCTTAATCACTATAACCACAGATAACATAATACTATAAAAACACACATGAATCGTCAAATAACTAGCATAGACTACCTCTATTTAGTAGCCATGTACTACCTAGTACTAGTATACATTTTCAACCTTTCACCTTTTTCATATTATATTTATAAATAAAAACCTACCAAGCCCGTACATCCAGGACCTGATTTACAAATAACCTGGAGCATAATAGCTACTGATAAGGACATAATGCGAAAAATGATGTCTTGGCTGGCTACGCTGTGAAATTTTATTCACATTTCGGCCGCCAGCGTCGCATAAAAGAAGTTTTTCTTACGCTAACAATGACCTGTTTTCCCTGCGTAATGAATTATTTTAACCGATATATAATTATAAGTATATATTTTTGGTTTTTAACTAACTGAAACGTTATTATTTTTTGTATTTGATATTAAATTGCATGTTGTCATAGATTCCTCGTTATAATATTTTTGACAATACAATCTTTAATATATATATATATATTATAAAGCTGAAGAGTTTGTTCGTTTGTTTGTTTGAACGTGCTAATCTCAGGAACTACTGGTCCGTTTTGAATTCTTTCTGTTTTAGATGCCCTACAATAAAAGTATTGAGGGAGAATTTAGGCTTTATATGTACCACGGGCGAAGCCGGGGCGAACAGCTAGTATAGTTATATATTCACTTAGTTAGATAGGATAGGATTGGCTCATATTCATCCACACATGATAGACATCATCATACATCGTAATTTCTAGTGATCCGCCCCGGGTTAGCTCGTGATACAGCCTATAGCATCGTACGTTCGTATCCAGGATCGTACGTATCCAACGGTGAGAGAAATTTTACAACCGGCCCAATTGTTCTAGAGATTAACGCGCTGAAACATATTCTTCCAACTCTATATTAGAGTACTAGCTGTGCCCCGCGGTTTCACCCGCGTAAGTCCGTATCCCGTAGGAATATCGGAATAAAAAGTTGCCTATATGTTATTCCAGTTATCCAGCTGTCTACGTACCAAATTTCATTGCAATTGGTTCAGTAGTTCTTACGTGAAAGAGTAACAAACATCCATACATCCATACTTACAAACTTTCGCATTTATAATATTAATAGGATATATAACTACTCAACTACAAGTGTTTGTTTTTTGAAGTGAAACTTCTTTAGAATCGTTGTGATTTCAAACCTGATGCAACGGAAAAAACGACAGGTAAGAGACACAAATACAAAAATGTGTAGAATGAAGCCGACAAAGAATGAGACAGAAATATACACACTATTTTATAATTTATATATATTCATCTCACTCTTTTGTCGATTTACTGAAGTTTCACTTCTATCGTGTGTGAATCGGACACACCCCTCTTTTTTAATTTATACCTAAGCAGGCAAACGAGCAGGCGTTTCATCTGATGGAAAATGATGTCCACCACACATAAGCACTCGCGATGTAAAGGGGTAACATTAATAACAGTAATAAGTATTCTAACGTGTAAGAACTAATTGATATCATGAAACTGAACTAAATAATTTTCTCAATTAAATATGCTAATAAAATATTTAACAAAAGTAGTAATTCTCATAAGCGGGTTATGGGAATACTTGAAGGAATTCTAAAAGTACTTACAGCAGCCTAATTACAGCTGCGTTAATTGGTTTACATACTTTAATCTATTATTAACTGTGTAGTCTTTGTGGCGATTAATTTTCAATCCATTAACTGCTTTGAATTGTCCTGTAATACTAGTTTTTTAGTCGGGAAATTCGATTCGTGGTAAATATATTATTGTCTATTTTTTTATCTATGGAGAGCTTTAGCGGTTTTTTCCGAATTCTGTACTATATGGAGATCCATTCAATGAAAGCTATTGACATTGTTATTTTCGATGTATTGTCGAAATGTTTTACCGTGTGTGCCAATGTAATTTACAACCAAAGTTTCTCGCAAAAGGTTGTACGATATGGCGTCTGGAAATTTCGCGCCTTACAAATTGGTCTTAAAAGTTAAATTCTTAAGTGTTTGAGTTCTTGTATCTTGTAGACTTTACATACTTTTAATTGTTTTTATCCAGTAATTTCGTAGAAAGGTGTAGACTCATTCATTTGGTGATTCCTACCATTTCATGCGAATAGCAAAATTTTGTATGCAATAAAAGCCAATTCCCTTATCGTTACCCTTCCCTGTCCTTTTATATATTTCTGTCATCAATCCTTTATTTTTCCTTTTCAATTAAAAAACGGCAATTCATTTGTAGAAGCTTTTGCAAACGACCTTACGCCTGTGTAAATGTTCACGGGCGGTGGGAGCGCTTAGCATCAGGCGATCCACCAGCTCCATTGCCGACCATGGCATGAAAAAAAGTTCTTTATAAGATTGCATATTCAAATATCAACGCAATCCTCGATAGCAATTTATAAGGTAATATTTACGTTTTGTATGGTTTGCGAGGCCATTACGCGTTTTGGAATGTTGGTGTATATCCATCCCTTTCACGCATATTGAAGCAGAATGAGAGCATCAAGTTAGTATTCTATTCATGTATTTACGCCTATTGCAATTTACTGGGTTATTGCAATAGGGTCATTCAAGGGTTGACAAAAAAGAAAGCAAATTCCTTCGCAAAAAGAAAAAACATCTCAATTATTAATCCTGTATCCTACCAAAGAGTCATCAATTGTATTTATTGTAGAATTAATTGACTTTATAAACACATATGATATGTAGGGTTTAATGGATTTTTTCTTAGTGGGGAAGAGATGACGTAAGGCAAATCATGGATCCATTATCTATTTTGTTCAATACTAGCACATAATATCGTTATTTAATGCGACCAAAGTGAAATAAATTTCAATGCTGTGGAGATGGCTGCGACGGTGGTATTCTAGATATTAAACTTAATTAAAATATCAGCATTTTGTAATCATTTACACCAATACAAATAAAATCTTGATATGTATGGAAAATTTACACTGGACTATATTAGAACAATAGAAACTCATAAGGTCTAAAATTGTCTGTACATATTTTCAATTGCTTTTTTATTTTAGAATTTATTATTGACAACCCTACGCTGTGCATGAATAAGGCGCTTTATACGTTATCCTAATTGGCACGTTTTGTGAGGGTAATGTATTGTATTGAATGGTAGAGTTTTATTTGAATGGAGGTAATTGAACGTCAAATATTTAGACTTGTTCTAAATTCAAATGTTTACACGTGGAATGAGGGTAAGAGTTAAGGACCTCTGAAATGATCCGCCAAATTTTTTATGCGAATACCTTCTGAATTATGCAGTGTTATTTTAATGGTATTTTTATAGTATTTTTAAAGAGACGGATATACGGCAGTCGTCTCTCTCGTTGTGAGGTTTGGGGAATGTGTATTTTGTATATATTTAATTCATTCCACAGGAGAAATAATAATACTTCTTTTGTTTTTTTTAACTAATTGACTAATAAATAATTAATATATACGTTCTAATAGACACGAATTATTTACAAACAAAATACAACATTACCTACTTGTATTTTAAAACGCGAAGTATTCATTAGGTATATTATTTGACCTTAATGACTAAGTCTGCCCGTGACCTCTCCCGGCTTAACGTGGAGTTAAATACGTATATAGCACAAAATTAATAAATCATGTGTAAATAAACACAATATCAACAACATTTATTATTTTATAACAAATTATCAGATAACGGACGTAAAAATATCATGCTTTTCGATAAAACTAACATAGTCTCAGTAGAAACGCGTACTAGAAAAGCGAAAAAGGGATCTGTAATTAATATTCTAAAGAAATCTCGGGTTGGAATAGAAATTGTGTTAAGCTTTTTTCTCGTTTCAGAGCGATCAGAGGCTCTCAGCGGACGTCTGTCTAAGTCGGCGTCAGAGCTGTCATGTGCTGCGCCAGTGCAAGCGTCCCCGCCCCGCGCCCGCTCCGCGCACCACCACACCCCCCTCTCTGTTGTGCACAGGACACATCATTTCTTTAGCAATTTGAAGGTACTTGTGTTTTATTATGAAATATTTATAGTGGCATGAACAGCTTGGAGAATAATGTAACAACTCAAGAAAAAAAAAATTGCTGGTAGGATACCAAAAATTAATTCAAAGACTTATCTAAATTGGAATTCTCAAGAAAATGAAAATAAGCACTTGAGAAAGCGTTATTTTTTGAAATTACACATGTAATTATATTTATTTCTAGACGCCCGTCCAGGCCCCGCTCGGATATCATGATTCCTGTTTTATCCAAAGGGAGCATTTAATTACAATAAAAATCCTATCATCCAAGTACATAGCCTGTCTGTATACCATTTTTCATCAAAAGTTCAGTAGTTTCAGTGATTGACGGACAAACATCCAAACAAACAAACCTTCACATTTATAATATTAGACTGATTACGTTATAATATATATATACATATATGTGTGTGTATATGTATATGTATAACGACGTTAACATTTATATGTCAGTCTAGCTTTCTGCCTGTGGCATTTCTTATCGCTAGACAGCTTTTCCCTAAGCAAACGTGTGGGCCCTATTTTATCTTAAAGTTTTGTTTTCAAGATTCTGGCAGAATAATCAGTTCGAGTCTCGAGTTTCAGGATTCATATTCGGGCTTAAAATAATGAGTATTATAACAAACATTATACGTATGTTATACATTAAACATAAGTATATTTCAGCCTTCAAATAAGTACAAAAGCATATCCATTTGTTTGATTAGCATTATATAAAAGAAATATATAACATACAGTTTTCTATAAATTAACAAACACACGTACATTGAGATCCGACCAAGACCTTGTTGGTGATGTATGCTGGTGATTATTCGTAATTACTTCCAGTTCGTTGGATCTCGGAGTCCATGCTCCATTTCGCTATAACCAACATTAGAATTATATATTTACCTTTACAATATATTCCCACTAGGGCACATTAAAAAGCCACGAAGCATATATACGTGTGTGATGCTAATCTTATACATATGTGCTTATAATACGAATATTATGATATACACCACGGTTGCTATAGGTAAAGGAGAAAATATAACAAGATTACTCGTATGGTGGGGTGCGTTGTACAAGACGTAATGGATATGCTCAGATAGACCGCTAATAATAGCAGATTATAATAAAAATACATATAAAATTTTTTTTTCCTGGAGGGTTAATAAAAATACTTCTATTGAGAAGAATCGAGAAGAAGCTCTATGAGTTTATTTTTTTGTTCTATTTAAAGAAGTTATTTTGTGAATTATAGTCTCGTTTATATTCGAGTCGTTGAAGTTAAATTGTCATCATCATATATATGTTTCCTATATGTGTTCCCACTGCAGGGACACAGACCACCTGTGAGGAATCAGGTCACAATCCACCACGCTGTCCAAAATTTGAGTTGGCAGATGTCACATTTCGTGGAACTTTTTGATTCTTCGACATGCCAGTTGCCTCACTAAATTACTACTTGACATGCAATCTTTTTCACTAACGACCTTGAGTTTAGAAATCTCCCAGGATTTAAAGTACTAAAGACTTTAATATAATAAACGAAGTGTAACGTTTAAAGACCCTTTTGGTGTAAAAATAGGGCTGTAAGAGAAACAACATAACGTGTTACTTTCATGTAAAATAAACAGCAGGTTTTAGTAGGAAAATACGAAACGATAGAAATACTCAGATTGGTTTAAATATTAAACACTTTAATTGATAATCTGTTAGTTTTATTATAGATGGAAATATTAAAAAGCTTTGAAGTAAATTCTCTTTAGTTTTTTTTTTTTCACAAACGCGTTTCATTCATAAAGGATGTTAACACACCTACTTACACGATATTTAATGCAGAGAAACTTTTTAAATATTACAGAACCTTTAATGCATAATTAGCCAAGTGCTTTTTTGTTTAACATTCGTTGTTGAATGAATACCTCGAAATAATAGCGGCTTTGTGTTTTACAAGATAAAAACGTTCTGACCCTAAGTTATTCCCTTGTACGCTGTTTATATCGTACTCTTTCTATTAAAACATTTATCAAAAAGGAGTATTTGTTTTTTCATTTTAAATGTTACCGTATTATTTATTTAAATATAAATTCAGAAATTTTGATTGACGTGCTCTGCCTCTATAAGTATTTAACCTTTTGAAATATAAGAAAGAGAGCCGTTTAACACTCAATTCTTTACTTCAGTCTTGCCGCTTGTAGAGACACGCCAGAGGGCTTGCATTGTAGCTTTTCTAGAAACAGTTGAAATAGATTTTCATTGCAATATGAGCCCTTATAGCCCTTTCTTTTCATTGACCAGGTTAAAATACTTAAGATTGAGTTCATAAAATCCCATTGTATATGATAGTAATTTTTCCATTCATTGTGACTTAAAATTATCTGTGTATAATTTAACATCTATACAGATAACTAATACATCTTTATTAATATTAGAAAGCTGATGAGTTCGTTTGTTTAAACGCGCTGATTTCAGGACCTACTAGACCGATTTCATACATTCTTTCACCGTTTAACCACACTTAATATATTATAACATTTCATGCTTAATATAATAACACTAATATTAGAAATGTGAATGTTTGCTTGTTCGGATGTTTTTCCGTCAATCACGCTGAAACTATTGAACGGATTTTGATGAAACTCAGTATACAGACACGGTATGAGTTGACTTGGATGATTGGATACTTTTTATAGCGATAAAATGCTCCCTTGGGATGAAACAGGAATCTTGATATCCGGGCGGAACCGGGACGAGCATCTAGTGTTATCTATTTAAAAACATTCATCTGCAAAACTAAACCTACTAAAGGATGAACGCAAGAGGCGATAATCCCTAGAGATGGTACTTTGTGTCCTCACAGCGTACGAGCCTATTCAGCAGATTAGATACATTACATTCCCCACTATTAATGTCAGCTGTTGGTTCTGCGCTTGATCTCTCAGTCGTGACACATTTTTAACCGACTTCAAAAAACGAAGGAGGTTTTATTCGACTGTATTTTTTGTTATAACTCATTATTTTGTAGTGACCCGATGAACCGATTTTACGATTCTTTTTTTTATATGAAAGCTGGTGCGTGCCATGTGGTCCCAATTCAATATGGTCTAATTCTGCCAATTTGTTAGCGATTCAGGTTATTCCGTTCATTTAATCGAAAGTTCTGGGTTAACAAAGCCAATACAAATATACACAGTCGAATTAATAATCTCCCCCCTTTTTGCAGGCGGCTGATAAAAGTCCTTGTGGACATTTAATTAATCCCTCGTCTTCACTTCAAACAAAGCAATTCAACCATATAAGCGGATTTAGGTATAAAGTAATTATTGCGGACCTTATAGCTGTATTTAAATTGGTTTTCAGGTCGAACGATTTATATTGTTATGGAAATTGAACCAGTTAAATTTGCTTAACGGGACTATATGCACTAAAAGTGTGTTTTATAATGCCTTAAAGTATATGAATCTCTGCATTTAACAATAAACATAGTTTAAAAAAAACTAAAAACCCTACAATTATTATAAAATCACATAAATTGTCTAACTTGCGCTTATACAAAGCATTCATTAGGAAATTATTTAATCCTGCCGATCCTAATCAGGACATAAACTCATAAATATTATGTTGTGTCTTAAAGTGTGGCTAAATCGATTCAAAAATATCGAGATCGAAAGATCGAAGTAGTCAACTGTACTATCTACAAACAATACAGGTGAATCTAATAAAATTGTATGATATGCTTCAGAATTCCGATGCATGTAGAAAATTCTGGTCTATTTTAAAAACTAGACAACATTTTTTCATCTATATTTTTATCATACAATGCAGCAAATACACTTCCCAATAGCAATCAATTCAATAGGTAATGAAAACTAATTCCATATACGTAGTCCTAAATTACCCAGATTATATCACTATATTACAATTTCTAAATAAAGCTCAGTGATACGATTATTTCAAATGGTTCATTTCGAAAACAAAAATGCCAAAATCTTTTACTGCGTTCTTTTCGTATCGTCTAATTATTATAATAAAGAGATTCGGCAGAGTAATTATAAAAATATAACTTTATTCATGAACAAAATATACGTTACGTCTATTCGTAGAAACGAAACAGACAATGGAGACTGAACCAAATTATTCCAGTCTGTTCTCTGGACGAATACAAAAAAAGAATAAATTAACAAGCAGTTCTACTGAAGTTAGACGAACAGTCTTAACTGCGGCTGTAAAGTTTGGGACAAAGGTAATTGGCATAAGAGGAAAGAGATAAAGGTTTGTAATTAAGGAAGAAAATGAATATTTCTATGCACATTCGTAATTGAAACAAATTGTAACTAAACTACCTTACCACTATCCTGCTATATTATTACCGCGAAAGTTTGTAAGAACGTACGGATCTATGTTTGAATCGAATCTATAGGAAATTTGGTACATAAATAGATTATAGTCTGGATTAACACAAAGGCTACTTTTAATCCTTAATCCGGGTACTATATAGAATCCAACACGTATACATAACATTATCTCCAACAAACAAATTTTTATAAAATTATTTTTATTCGTGTATTCTTTATGTTTTAGTATTTGCATATCGAATTCTTGAGTGAAGCTAGAATTTTCTTGATTGCTTTGTCCATTCATGACTGATCACACTTACATTTATAATATTGCGTTGTTTTAGATATCGATTTGTTCGCTTATTACTGAGGTCTTTTGTATAGTATATTCTGTGTACTTTGATGTATATGCGATGAACTTATCTACATAATATTATTATTATAATAATCAGGACTTCACAACTTTTCGCAGGAAACAATTTCTTATTGCTTTATATGTTATTTCAGCTTATGGAAAGTAAAGCTGTGAGTGTTTTCTTTTACTCGAATAAAAATTATATAGATCATGAAGATAATAAAAGAATATTGGAATATAATTTTAGTGACTTGTTACCCACTTTTATATTATACACTAGGTGCTGTAAACGGTAAATCATAAGATAAAACAGTATTGCAAAGAAATTGCTATATTTGGACCTTATTCTCGAATGTTCCAGAACCGTTGGCAACGCAGCAAAAGTCGGGAGCGATGTCCAGCGGGGACCGCTCTCTCCGTGGCCCCTGGGCCCGACAGCAGTGGGACAGAATACGCCGACCATAGCTCTGAACACAGCACACCAGCTAACTCACCCCGACATAGATTGCGGAAAGGTTAGTAACAGAAAGTATGGCCATGAAAGAATAATAGAATGCTACAATTCGTAGCGTTTTTGAAATACTTTTACTAGCTTCAGTTTTATGTTTGTAAGCTTGTCTGTTTGTATATATATAACTCTTTAATACTCAATTTTGCCCCACTTTCAATAGAAAGAAGTTAACAATTTAATAATGTCATGAGTATATCTTATTATCCTGGTACAGAATTCTTATTTAAGCATTCCAATCTTAGCCTCGGTATATAGTATTATGTTACCTGTGCAATGGTTAAATAATAACTCTGTATTTTTATGAAAGGTTGATTTTAACATTAAATCCTTGTTCTTTTTTTAATTATATACAAACAAATTTGGGATTATAAGGCTATTAGAATTCTAAAGAATGAACATTTTAAGCTGCATGTTCGTTTTCAAATATTAGTTTGTTCAAATATTATTAAATAACAACTAATGAGACGGGTTGTCACCACCGCCAGTTCATGCTCTTATGACAGTATGTCACGTTCTTATTTACGAATTGTTTGTTAAAATTTATATTGTATGTATAGTAATAGATGTAAAACCTAATATTATATTTTGTAAGAGAACGCTTGGAATCTCCACATCTACTTCTTTCTGTACATATTACGTTACTTTGAAGCTTGTTTTATTACATTGAAGACGAGCTGTGCTTTAAATTCAGAGACACATTTGCACGTAGTACACTCCCAAATAGGAAATCTCTACCAATGACCCAAATATTATATGCAATGTTTCTAACGTATACGTGGAGTGAAACTAACAAAAAATTACTCAGAACTTTCAATTCACTTCTGCACTGAATTATTTATATATACTTATCTCTTTAGTTTTTTTTTTATTTTATTCAAAACATAAAACCTCTTTTGAAGGTATATTCGTACAGCTAAAGCTTAAATAATTACGACACTGGCTACGAAGAATGCGCGCGACACAAGGGTCACAATATAAGTTCCCGGTGGGAACGCACTTGTTTCTGAAGATATTTATAATTCACTAAGGCCCAATTAGGCATATTACATTAAAGTCTGACCTGCTATAATTCTGTTTAAAATAGCACTGGATTTTGCCAGAGCATTGTGACCTTTGGTAGTTGTTTTGACACGGGTATTGATAACATATTTTCTACTGAATATGTTTTGTGTTAATCATGATTATAATATAATTCAAACTTATATCTATTAGGAACACTTTACGTTATAATTGATGTTCTTAAAATGAAGGAGCTTCGTAAATCTTAATATATAAAAATCCAGTGTCATGAAGTATGTTCCCAATTAATTCTTGACCAACTCAACCGATTTTGATAAAATTTGGCATTTTATGTGTAAATTGCTCCAACTTAAGATATAGGATAGTTTTCATGTCGAATAATTATGCCAATAATTTTTAATCTTAATATTTTTTAATTATTACTCAGCCACAGCAACGCGTGGCCGGGTATGCTAGTAGATTGTATTTTTCTTGTTATGTGGTTCGACAACCATGGGTTTTCAACCAATTGATGTGTTTCTTTTTGAGTTTTATAGATAGTTGCTGTTATTTGGTCTCATATTAGCATCTGGAAGGGGCACCATCTCACCAGTGATGTCACGACTTTTTAGTAGAAAATATTGATGTATTTGATAGAAAATATTAATGTAAATAACATTGAAGTTCAACCAAAACCGTAATAATGAAAGACACCGACCCTTGTCATTACAAACAACATAAATTAAAAACTATTTCTATCCAAAATAAAAAAGTGAGATGGTAATTTCTTGTAAGCTGCGAAGACTGTGTTTAATGTTACAGCGCTCGGGTCTAAGGCTAATTAACGACTAACATTTCTGGAAGTCCTCTAATTAATTTCTAGCTACTTACCTTCATTTAAAATCAATCTTGAAACAAATGCTCATTTCCTCATTATTAATTGAAATACATTTAGATCTGAGTGTGTAAGAAGATAAATAACATCAAATTTCCTAAAACTGTGGATGGGTATTGACAGTGAAGATACAGGGGATTTTGATATAGTTTTGTGACATACTTGAGTAAATTAATAAAAACTATTAAAGCATTAAAAGGAAGTGATAAAGAGGTGACATTTGAACCCGCGTCTTTTATTGTATACCTATATTATAGTTTTAGTTATCTGTGCCTGTATGCAGTAGCTTACCAACGCCTTAGACCGGTAGCCCACTAATGAAAACTGTAAAAAATTGCTTTCAAATAATTATGCATACAAAATAAATGCCAAAAATCAGTTTCCATCGTCAATCTAATGTATATGCTAGTTATTTAACTCATAACATAAAACATATTCCTATTTTCTATTCTATTATATGAGTAAAATTGGTTTAATTTGCGTTGTGTGAAAAATAAGTGAACCCTCGAATCCCAATAAAACAGAGATTACTCAAAACACACTGCTCATCAATAACTGAAATACAATTCAAATAAACAGACTTTCGACTGAGCAATCGACACAACATTAAGAAAAATATGTATTATATTATACGTTTCTATAATTCTATCAGTAATAATATAAAGCTACAGTCTTTTGTTTGTTTAATAACGCTTATCTCAGGAACTCCTGAGAGGATTTCACACACACGTACGACAACGTAAACTTGAATGAGATTCGAGAAACTATACGTAACATTTTTATTCTTGCAAAACCTATTACAATAAAACGTACAAGTCCCAAACTTATTCCTTTAGATTTATTGCTAAATCTTTTTCAAACATGAAAATTGTCGGGTATTTAGGAGGTTACTATTAATATTTATTTGGAGAGAATGGGATATAATTGTTTAAAATATATGATTTTTTTTCTATTTTCTCAAATATATATTACATATTCTAAACTATCTACTTGTAAAAGATCCGCAATTAAATGAACCATAACATAATAGTATACTAGTAGTCTGAACAATTAAAACAATTCGATTCACGTAAACACAACAAAGAAAATGATATAATTTTGACAGTTCAAACTGGTTTCAAACTTAAATTAAGTTGATTTGTAATATGAGATATGCCTCCAAAATGAAATGACATCCATTTGAAGTTATTTTAACTTTAAATGAACACCATTTCTATTAATTATCATAACAAAAATGAAACGAGAAGTAAACCGAAGTTTATTAAAGAATATTTTAGAAGTTTGGACGCTTCGTGTATTGATAAAGAGAAGTCGCGTTCTAAATGTAAATGGAAATTTATTCAGTTACAAAATACGTTTCTGAATACATTAAAGTGTTTCATTGACTTTATTGGTAACGAGAAAGAACTAAGGAAGTAACTCAAGGAACGTATTAAATTGGTTTGCGTCAAGAAATTATTGGTAAGGCCAATTTTATTATAATGTATCTATCCAATATAGTAGTTTGAAGGTACTAAGTAGTGTAGTAAAACCTAGAAGTGCGATTCTGCATAACTGCCCAATTGATGTAGCTATTTGATGTACAGTAGATAAGAAATAACAGTCAGACACAAAGACTATTAACGAAAAAAAGGCATTTAAGACCTTTTATAGGATTTTACACGTATATTATTTGACCCGACGTTTGGAATACTTAACAGCGAGTGTGGTCACGGGGAGATTAAGATGTTACATGTCTTAAAGTCATACAAAAATTGATGTTTGTGAACTACTATTTCTGCCACTAGTAGGTAGGTAGTAGTTATACCTAGTGCTTGATATTCTCAATAACTGCCTATGAGCTAATGTATATTTTTAAACAAATGCATTATTATTATATGATTACGTAACCAGGAAAGAAGTACTCCGGCTGATTCATATGTTTTATGAATAAACCCATTGAAACTCATGCGTTTATAGGGCGAATACAATTTGAATTATTGAAAACTGCGCCATCTATTAAGATTTTCACAAAGTAAATATTTAAAACAGCGCCCTCTTTAGAAATATCATGATAACTATTCAGTGCTAGTTTTTCCGAGCAGAGCGATACTTTCCCCCATCTTCAGATTTTCATGAAAACTAACATCTAATGGAAGTAGTACTGATATGCGAACCAACATAATCGTTACACTTATTTTCTTTTAGTTTTCTTTCAGGCTCTCAAAAGAACATGAATAATAGATAACTGAAAGTACAAGCAGGTGCTAAATTGTAGTACACTCTTGCAGTTGTTTTAAGATGCTAGATAAGATCATTATTCTAGTAGATTATAAATAAACAATATGAAGTCTGTGACCAAGAAAAAAAAGTAGTCGTAAAAAAGAAAATAGTTTGTCGATGATGACAAAAATGATAATTATGCCAACATTAGTAATATGCAGTTGAGAGGTTTACAGAAAATTATTTTCAAAAGCTTTTCAGCCGGCAGCATTTCCCACTGTTTTCAGTTCATTTCCCTTTGTGAAACTTGTCTACGTTAGCTTGATTGATTCTCCACAATATAGCTTATCTTAAATCTCTAGTAGTTGTTTATAGGAAGGATTTATGGGCTGTGGTCTACAATAATAGTCGTAGCTTGGAATAGATATAGTCAATATATTTGAATACTAAACGAGTGTAGACTTTAGTCATGCTAACCTAATTATTCAAAATACTATAACACTAGCTGCGCCCCGCTGTTTCACCCGCGTAAGTCCGTATCCCGTTGAAATATCAAGATAAAAAGTTGACTATATGTTATTCCAGTTGTCACACTACATACCAAAATTAATTGCAATCGTTACAGTAGTTTTTGCGTGAAAGAGTCAACAAACACACACACATTCTTACCAACTTTCGCATTAATAATATTAGTAGGATAGGATAGGATAGTAGAATACTATAGCATTTATTTCATACTATCTTCGCTCTAACGGTCTTAGGTTTAGTCTATCGTCAACAGTCGGTATTTATAAATTTTGCAGTGATGCAAATACGTATGGGAATAAGTATACGTAACGTATTACATGGCAATTAGATGTTCAAATTCAAATTTGTATTCAATTTTATTTATCACAGAACACATATTACAAATAAGTGCTCAAAGTATAATTGTATGCACTGTGTTCGTCTGTTATGCTAACATACAAACAATATTTCAAAAAGTAGCTCCTGCAACTTTCTGGCCTTCTAATATAATAGTTTATTTATTTTTCTGTAGTTTATAGGTAATTTTAACAGAATATTTTTCCAATAACCTTAATTTTTGCTCACCTTTCTCTTCTAAAATGTTTCTCTTTTTATTTTATATGGTAGTCTGGAACAGATCGCTACCTAGCGATAAGATCGCCATTTGTGCAAAATGTCTCTTTAATTTGTGGTTTTTCTGTAAATATTTGTGTGCAATAAAGTATTATCTATCTATTTAGCTATCTATAATAATTCGTGAATTGTCTGGGATAACCATAAACAAAAATCTTATCCTACTTATAAAATAAAGGCGAAAGTTTGTGAAAAAAAAAGTTAGGATTTTTAGTTATTAGATATATAGTTATTTTAGTTTTTGTGAAAGCTAGGATACATGTAGTCTGTTTGTAATATTGAAATAACCGTTACTACATGTGGGCATTTTAATATATATATATATATACGGTGCATAAACCAACTTTTTTTTACAATTTTGGCTCTTTGTCTGTCTGTTTGTTCCGGCTGATCTCCCGAACATGGTGGTGTCTTATCAGGAGATTTTTAAAAAGGAACAAAGAGGACTTAAAAAACGAAAATTCGTGTGATGTATGATGGCCCTTATGTGCTTTCAGGGTTGGGCAGTATTTGAATTAATTGTAATTAAATTACTTAATTGTGATAAAAATATGTATTCGATACATTTTTTATTATTTATAGCGAAGTATGCTTTTGCCCAGCCCTGTGTGCATTCAGTATATAGTGTCACATTTTTTTCCTTTTCACGGAATCCAAGTATATGCCTTTCCAATAAAAAATACATGAAAATGTTGTTGAATTTATACAGCCGTCACTAATAACTTCTATATAAGTATAAGCTGCTTTCAGGTTAAGTGGGCCATTAGGCAAACTCTTGCCTTAACCGCCGCACCCTCAATTCGGGATAAAAAGTACTGTGAATGCCACCTATATATTTGTGGGGAAGCTCTGAAATAACTCGACTGATTATTCAACTGAAATGTGTGACCTTCAATCTTTAGGTATTATTGAGGTTAAGTAGGGTTGTCACTTTTCTTACGCATGATTTCAATAGTGCAATAAGATGGGACATAGTGGAGTTTAACCGGTGGGTCCATTGCCTCCTTAGGCATGGGAGTCCGACATAACCCATGGTTTTTGTATGTGCTCATTCTCCGCTTAAAAAATAGGGTTGTCACTTTTATATTAGGCCACCTTGGTTATATTTTACAATAATTTACTGATAATCAAACAAAATTGAAATTTATTATTATTTGTTACTCTTTCACGCACAACCTATGATGTTCAAGCTAGTTTGGTATATAGAATAATTTAAAATGTGAGTTGAATAAATTATAAAATAAAACTAATTTTTCTTCCTATTAATAAGATTATAACACCGATAAAATATTATGATTCCGTTATAAGTGAGCACATTAATAGAGGCATAAACATTCACATTTTGACCTATTGAGACAAGAAGTAAATGTACACTAATTATCGTCATTCCCTTATTTGTTTTTATTCTAATTCACTGGTTTATAAATTCAAAAAGAATTCTACATGACTGTACCTTTCCTTATGTTTTCTTATCAATTTGAAATTCATAATAACGCGCCGGTGCTTCTCAGAGGAAAATATAAAGCTTCTGTGTAACTGTGTAATCAAGCGAATGAAAGAACGAAATAAAATAACAAGCATTTCAATTCTTATTATTTACTTGAATGTACCTACATGCTGTGGTACTGTCACGTTCACTGGTTATTCTACATCTGCATTATATGCAGTGTGATAGTTCTTTCACTGTAGACAAATTCATTCAATGCGTAACGTTTTTGATTAAGAAAAGCTTTGTATTACTACTCCGATACATCCTTTGATTTTTTAAATAAAAATTTTCAAAAAGTATATATGGCTATGTTTAACAAACTTATTATTATTACGAAGATATTGATTAAGAAGACATTGTTGAAAAAAGATATGTATTCTATATATATTGATTTATTTTACTCTTTAATAAAATGGCACAGAGATACTTAAGACTCGAAAATATTGACAGTGTACAGTTGATTGTGCAATTTTATAACTTTTAAAGGATCTCTTGCAATTTAAACCAAATTTAAAAGAACCAGGACAAAAATGAGTAAGAAAATTAATTGAGTTGGCTTATATACTATTTTATATACTTACAATGCCCTGACATCACCCACGTTTAAAGAAATATATTTTCATATTGTCAAAATTTATTAGATTCATAAGATCTACGATCTCGTGTTACCTTTTAATCATATTCTGGTACACCAACTTGTTGTTAAACTTTGTATGGCCCATACTATAATATAAGCTTATGTAATAACTTCATCGTGAACACTTCCTAAGTAGGTAAAGGTGTATGATAAAATAATGAAACTAAAGGCCCCCGGTTCATTAATTGGAGCCCTACTAATAAATGACAGAGTAACTCTGCCTGTCTTTCTCTTCATCACGCGTAAACCACTAAACTGATTTGGATGAAATTTGGTACATAGTAACTCTATATCTTTAGGCACTCGGGCGAAGCTGCAGGCGGAAAGCTATGTATATATTTTATGATGGTAGAAATTTTGGGCCTATTATACTAGGCACTTCAAATAGCTCATGACGTTACGTAATACGTAGCTCTTATATTTATACATGAAATTAAACAAAAATTTTAAGGTATTTTAATTACATCTAGTAACTATAAAATCATCCAAATAGGGAAATTGCAATAATTTTAGTATTGTATTATATAATTATTGTATTGATTAAATGATAAATATTCTAGCAATATACATAGCACAATATAATACAATTTTGTATTTACGGCATTTTCAGTACTGCGCTACAAGGAGCAGTTTTAAATTGACAGTTAATTTTTTACAATGACGTAAGAATGAGTTGAGTAATATCAATTATAGCATGATCTTTCTGAACTTGGGGTCAGATGACACTACACTTAGACTAGATTCATTGAAACTAGTCTAGACTTAAAAACATTCGTTGCAATGGCGTCAGATAAAGAAGGTACGTGAGATATTTATTTACCTCATTCTTATTTCATATCTGTGTCAGTAATTTCTCATCAGATTAATGCAATTGCAACTAATAAATTATAGGTATATTCATATTCTATATTACATAATTTTGTTAGTTACATACAGGTACAAAAATATTTAGAATTCAAATAATTCTTTCACACTAATTGACTAATATTATGAAGAGAAAACGTTTATGCGTACCTACGAAATATTCAATAAATCTACATATATTTTCTCTATTTAAAGATTATTTTAGAAAGCTGCATCTTCACCGAGTAGCATACCTAAGTTTTTTTGTCCCTTCTCAACATATGCGGCTAGCGGTTAGTGTTCTGATAAAATCTTAATACATTTACAATCAACATGTTCTAATTGATACAATATCATCATCAAACAGCCTTAAGAGATTCATGTTTTGATTATATGAAACTTTGTTTACCTTTAATGAAAACACAATAAAAGCTTTCAGATATGAAAATTAGTTTTCAATATCTATTGACATTTGTAATAATATTTTTAAAGTGTGCAAAAAGATGGAACTAAGTAGTTTTCCCAATGTCTAGACCATAAGGTCATAATTCATAATTATTTCCCATATATATTTAGAAATATTTCCTCCTATGAAAAAAGATCCTTTCAGAGTAGCTATCGGACTCACGTCTCGCACAATAAGGAACCTAAAGTATACGGAAGACAAACATTAATTACGCGTCTTCATCGCTGACATAATGAACTTGGAATTACATAGAAGGACATCTTTGTCAGAAAGTGTAATCAACCTTGGAATTCATCCATTCTTGTTAAATATATTCTGATATAATTAACGTCACAACATTGTGTGTAAGGAGAAATTTTATTTAGAACTTCTTTTTGACACGTTTTTTAAAAGGCTGTTATTAGCAGCATCTGTGTTTGTTTATCTAATATATAAAATTCTCGTGTCACAGTTTTTGTTGCTATACTCCTCCGAAACGGCTTGACCGATTTTGATGAAATTTTTTGTGCTTATACCGGATAAGCACAACCAATTCTCTATATCTATGAGAATCGGCCAACATCTATTTTTCATACCCCTAAATGATAAGAGTAAGGCAGAACAGCGTTTGCCGGGTGCAGCTAGTTAACTAGTATAATTCTTTAACAAAACCCCATAAGAAAAATAACAAAACAATTCCACTAATGCTCTTACTAGTACTCTTAACCAAAAAGTAAATAAATTTATTTTCATATCAAAATTAATTCGTCTATAAACACATTTGTATCTGCAAAAAAATTGTCTTATGGAGTAAGCTATTTTCATTAGATTCCAACACAGATGTTTCTCTAGATACTCGTAGAACGAGCTTTTATTCCTAGGGAGCCTTAATAATTTAGAATGCAGATGAATGGGTTTCGTACGTTGCTGAGATTTATAAATTTAAACAGAGAGGGATAGCATTATACTGCACTGTTGCAACACTTAACTGAATGGTTCTTACGACTTCATTCTACTATTAGGTACTAAAAAATATAGCTAAGTATATCAATGGAAATAAATATGTTTTAATAAATTGTTTATTTTAAAATTAATCAAGTTGAAAGCCACACAATCACCATTGGTTTTAAATAAAAGTGAACGTGTCAATGGTTGAAGGAAGGTACAGGCACAGATAACATAATACCATACTAGTATAGGCACAGAATACTAACTAGTAACTAGCGTATATAGGTAGGATATGATAGGTAGGTAGGATTGCACCATACAACAGATTCACCATCAAAATAATGAATGATTATGTAGAAATACGATGATGAGGTATACAATTGAATTAGTTATTTGTTTTTTTTTTTTAAGAATTTCAATGTTTGTTTACATTGATGATATATATATTACAATACTGATTTAAGATAAACAAATTACTTTCTTTATCACATGGGTTACTAATAATGATAGATATATAGTATTTTCTTGTGTTTGGTTTTACGCGAGTATTATACATTTAGAAATTAAAAACTTTTCAACGGATTTTAAACGCGATTTATTCATTATATTATTAACCCGACGTTTCGAACACGAGTCTCCCCGTGACCACGCTCGCTGTAAAGTGTTCGAAACGTCGGGTTAATAATATAATGAATAAATCGCGTTTAAAATCCGTTGAAAAGTTTTTAATTTCTAAATGATGGATATATTTAAGAGATAATTGACATGTTTCGAGTTTTAATTTTCATAACACAAGATATGTAATCTATAAGTTAATATAGAAAATATATATTGTTTCCTTAAACACAATCAAAGAAATAAAACATCACGTATCCAACAATGAGATCATAAAAGTATACAAACTTAACGGAGGTCCTTTTACGAGTGTGACCGATGTTTTACGTAACGTATTCTTTTATACTGTTGTTACCTTACGATATCATTTTAAATCCTGAAACTAAACAAATATATAATAAAAAAATATGGTAGATATAACTGAATTCTTCTATCTGTTAAAATTACTTAACCCATAACAAAAATAATATCAATTAATTTATAATAGTGTGAGTTTTATTATTCATTAAAATTTTACCAGCTTGACACAATTTTCCTAACAAATAATAATAGCGCAAGTGAAGCTTTAAATAAATGTAATTAGGTTTTGGTTGTTTAAGTTTAAGCTGTTAATTTATTTAGCTTCCCATAAGAATATATTAGGTATAACCCCGTCTACGGGCAGCCGCCGAGGGGGTCGCGGACGTATTTTAATCAGCTCCCGTGGCCCCTTCACTCAAGTGGCTAGACGGAACACAGTGGGGTTTTGGTCGGTAAGAATCCGACATAACCCACGGCTCCATCCCCGGGGGCCGTGGGTATCTATGCAAGATTTCCCCACTATAAAAAAAAAAAGGTATAACCCCGTCTGAAAGTACGTAAAAATCATTGTTGGAACGACATTAAAAACATTTCTACTAATGCTAAGGTAATAAACATGCTCCGTCCTAAGTAATCTGAACAATAACCTTGTTTACTTCCAAATAAAAACGTTTCGGTCATGTCCCAAATATACTGTCTTTGATATTGCTTTCATTTTATTGAACATTTCGTTAAAATAACATTTGAAGGTTTTCAAATTTCCATTAAAAAGTGATTATAAATATAGGTCGTTGTGTGCACGACATAGACTAAATGTTATTCAGATACAAAGATTACTTATACTTGCTTTGAACATATGCCGATATTATATTGCTTTTAAATTTTTCAACATAAAAAAAAATAAATATAAAACAAGACCACGAGCAAAATCTTCTATGAAAATACACCCTAATATCAACTGTCAGGTTAGTGCTAGAATAAAAAACGGAGTTATTTTACCAAACATAAGTAAATAATTAAATTAAGCAGTAAATTGTGAACCACACAGTCATGCGATATGCAAAACAGTGACCTTGTATAAGTTTTGCAGTAGGTACGATTCCTAGTCAAACGGATAAATCTCGGAGTAATTTTAATATTAAACTCTAGTTTTAGAAATTAACACCGACAAATATACATAGGGAAGCTATCTGTAGGATTATCTCTGTAGGATTATCTCATCTGTATTTGCTAAGAAATTAAGGTTTCTAAGTTATAATTATTATGACATACTCGCTGCGTCCCGCGGTTTCACCCGCGTAAGTCCGTTTGCCGTAGGAATATCGGTTATAATATAAAAAAGTTGTTTCCAAATTTCATTGCAATCGGTTCAGTAGTTTTTGCGTGAATGAGCAACAAACACACACATCCTTACAAACTTTCGCATTTATAATATTAGTAGGATTTAATACTGGACGACTGGTGTAAAACTCATCAAACTCAAAGCTGTGATACTTGAAGGGTTTATAGGATGAAATTTACATAATATATGAATATTCATTCACTATGTAAACTCTATTAAAATAAATGTGTAATTACATATTGATCGAATTGGGTCTAGGTGTCGACAAACGCCAATAATAATATATTGTATCATGCTAATATTATAATCGCTTAAGTCTGTAAGTATAAATAAATTAATCAATCAATAAATTATTAATCTACATATTATAGTATTAATTCTATGGATGGATGAATGTAAGGATGTTTGTGAGTCTTTCACGCGAAAACAGCTTATCATATCTATAAGAAATTTGGTATAGACATAGGCTATTTTTTACCCGGGTACCACGCGAGTGACGCCGCGTGTTACAACTAGTGTAAATCATTTTATTGATTGTAGTTTTAAAGTGTAAACGTAGATTATAAAGTTAGTTACAAGTAAAATTTATAAAGTTTGGACCGAGATAATATAATAAATATGTGTGTCCATAAGCTATATACGACCGCCTCTTTGGTACAGTGGTTACCGCGAGAGCCGAACCGAGGGGTCCTGGGTTCGATTACCGGTGGGGACGCACAAAAAAAAATGTCTCGGTCTGGCAGGACACAGAAGGCTGATCACCTAATTGTTCATAAAAAAAACTCGATCAGTGAAACAGATGTATATCATCTGTCCCCAGTAGGGGACACGGGACTTCACTTTTACTATAAGCTATGTTGCACTTGTATATTTCTATGACCTTTAGACATACAGATGTGTGAATATTAACCCGTAACATGTGTTGGGAAAAGTGGTACAAAGGGTCTCACTTATATTAAATTTGTTACCTAGTTTGTCACACGTTTTACTGAAATATTCTGAAGAAGTATAAGCATGTTATATGAGGCTTGATTCTTAGAAAATGGAGGGAAAAATCAGTTTAAATAACATCACCAGTAATATGTTTTAGATTATTAGCATCTATTTAATTATTTGTCACAATGTTTAATGTTAAAATTTTAAAGATTTGCCTTATATTCTTTAGTATGTAAGATACGCCGAAAATGTAACAAAAAATCAAATTAAATCGTTAAGCTTTTAGCACCAGTACAGGCTACAGATATAAACCAAAAACCCAAATTAGTTTTCAAACTGTCTAGCAATAAGCACAAGCCTTTTAAAACGTCCAATATGTCAAAATGTCATCGTCTATTAGGGTTGACGTTTACCGGCGTAATACTGTTAAACGACCACCAATATTTCTCCTTAAGTTGATCTTTATAAATGTATATTGTAACCCTACCACTATCTGTACTTTCTATTTATATCTTTCATAGACTATGAATAGACAAATATCGAATATCTCAGACTACTTATTTAGGATAAAAAATTTGGGTATTATGTAAAATTACAATAACACTTATTAATTATTTGTATTGCCATGGAAGCTAATAATGTAAAAAGGAGATTGTCCGCGTGAGTAAAACTACGACTATATTATTAATTCTACTATATTATTGACTAACTATATTATTAACTTCATAGGGCACATATCGTTTAAAGCACAAATAATAATAATTTGAAGATATAAGAATTTTGGTACATTAACTAACTAGCAAAATGTTATTGTATAAATTTAAAACGCATGAGCAAAGCCACGACCAAAATCAAGCTTATATTATGAATGAACTTCATATGTGCATCAGCTTTTACATCTAATAATGTTCTAAAGAAACGGGTATTGCCATCGTTTAAATGTCAATTAATAATAATTCGAAGATATGAGAATTTTAGTAGATTGACTAACTATTAAAAATGTTATTGTATGAGTTTAAACCGCAATTAAAATTGTTGCCAATTACACACACGACTGAATATTTCTAAGTTTCTAAACATCTTTGAAATTAATTTTCAAAAGGAAATAATTCCTACTTAAAACTTAAGCCAGTGAGCGCTGATCCTAACAGTGGGAATGCTATCCCTTTCCTACCTTCAGTGATCAGTCGGCCTCGCAACGGAGTGTATGGAAGTCGTGTGATGCATTCCATTTTTTTTACCGCGTTTTTTTTAAATTAAAATCTGACAGATGATCGAGTGTTGATTGTTGAATTATTGACATTGGATGCAGTGCATACAGTGTAAAAAAATGTGATATTTTTTAATGAAATTTCCATGGCATATCTTTTAGTTGTATAATACATTCGTTTGAACGTTTATAATTTGAATTATTGAAAAGATGTCTCGATATTTTTTTATGAAAGCGTAGGAACGTAGGTTTTATCACGAAAATGCATTGAATTGCGTTTTTAGAAATTGGTATTTTATTTCACAAGAATTGCTCATTTTGCGTTATGTGTGATTTATTTGCGTTTTCGTTCAAAAGTATATAAATACTAAAAACTTATATGTAGTTATTATGTATAAAACAAAAATCTATATACATTTCCATTTATCTGTAAAAGCGTTTTACACAAATTCATATTGAAATTGAAACAAACTAAAAGAAAAACATTCAAACAATCTTACTACTATGGATAAAAATATTTATCATTATCAAACACGCTCCTTTTACCACATTACAAGGCCCTTTACGCGTAAAGAAAAAAAAATAGTTTTTATTTTATCTAGACTCTCCGTCTTCGTTACTGTAAGCAGTTACGGAACAATAAAGTTTGAGAAATTTATTTCTGTTGTCTACGCGTATTGCTCGCACGGATATAAATTGTTTTGAATTATTAGTGATGTATATTTTTATTGTTTCTGCAATATTAACAACTATAACATGATAATATTATGCTAGATAAACAAATACATACTATATCCAGTGGTGTTTCTTTTATATTTAACAGCTGCTTATTTCTAGTAGTTTCTTCATTACACTTCATTACACATTTTCCACATGACTAGCTGAAGAATAATTCTAACAAACGAGTCATTCATCTTCACTCGTCTTAGTAAGTTATTCCTGAGTATCAATGCATAAATTTTTATATCCTTCCTAGTTATTACCTATAGTGTAAATGCGAGAGTGTGTGTTTATTTATTTGTTTGTTTGTTCGTCGTGTTCACGTCGCAACAGATCGATTTTATGGTATGATTTTGTGGCTGGAGATAATTAGAAGGTCCAAGAATTTTCCTTCTCGGTCCTTTTCCCCCAAACATCTCCCAAGAGAATTTCCTTTGACCGCGCGATCGAAGCCCCGGGCGGAATACGCGTTAAATATTTTGTTTATATGCTAAGTCTGTTTGAATTCAATAATATCTTTTTACTCAATCTTCACTACTTGGTATAAAACAATTTTTATATCTATATCTATCTATGCTTATCTTTGAACCAACGCAACGTATTTTCATGGGGTTTTTTTTAACAGATACAGTGATTTAAGAGAGAGGTTTATATGTAACAACACCCTTTAAACTCCGCGAATTTAACGCGTGCGAAGCCACGGGCAAAAGCTAGTTATTGAAAAAACACAAAGTAACATAAGCATTTATAAAAAGTTCGCAGTTACATGTAAAGCATAATACAAAACATCTTAAGAAATGCCCCAACGATCTGAAAAGCGTTTTAATTTTAACTCATTTATATTTTCTTGGTATTCGAATGTTACAAATTAGGGTTGAATTTAGAGAAAATTAGGTTGACGTTTTTAAGGTCATTCACCTTTATGTACACCTATATTATGTGTAAGTATCAGAATTTTAAAACTAAATACTTCTAACTGTCTCTATATAAAATTGTATCCATATCGTTTCAATCGTTTAGGTGAGAAGAAGAGACAGACAGATATACGCATTTATAATATGATCGGTTTTTAGTCAGCAACGATCTAGCTTTATGATAATAAACGAACATTACAATTCTTTGGAGTTGTTTTTGAGTTAAATAAAGTTTTTGTGTGTATCATGAAATACTTAATTTAGATAAGCTAACAATTTATGCCTATTATAATATATTCAATAATAGACTAAATAAATAATATGTTGATCGGGTTAAATCGAACAATATTATATATTTCGATTTAACTCGATTCACAGGTATAACAATACGATCGAATTAATAAACACTTCATACGTCCACTCACAAGTTATATTCAAAATATAAATCAAACAGTGTACGCGCGATCG
Organism: Zerene cesonia; assembly: GCF_012273895.1. NCBI lineage: Eukaryota > Metazoa > Arthropoda > Insecta > Lepidoptera > Pieridae > Zerene > Zerene cesonia. The sequence continues at coordinate 1,989,975 of NC_052126.1, read as the reverse complement.
CAATCCAATATTGACTTTAGTCGATTTAATATGTATTGTTTAATTTTGAAATGTCAAGTCATGCGTGTGTATTAATATGATACGTAAGAAGTAATGGTCATTCTGCGTTTATGAATTGAAACGTTAAAAGTACTAACGTAAATATAATTTGGTTATTTTTGAAGTTTTACGCACCTAATATTGGTGGCTGGCGGTGCGCTGACCGTCAGTGCTGACAGCCGACATGTATGAACCTCTAAGAAGCATAGAATAACGTGTATCAGCTTTTTTATGGTGATTCTCGATGTCAGCGAAAATATCTACTACATCTTAGCACGGACGCGTGGGTCAATTTGGGGTTGACTCTGGTAGTGACACGCTCAAGGGCGTCCCCCCATGACGGGGACCACGAACTTGGGCTTGGGCTGTCGCATGAATGGAGGGGGCCGGAAGGGCCGTGCTCGGTTGGGCGCTACGCGTATCAGATACGCGTGTATTGAAAGGAACAAAATATGGTTATTTAAACCAGTTCAGAATAGATAAATAAAGATCGAATAAATATTAAAGCAAAGAATTTGTTAGTATCTTCTTGTGTTTGGTTTCACGCGAGTATTATACATTTAGAAATTAAAAACTTTTCAACGGATTTTAAACGCGATTTATTCATTATATTATTAACCCGACGTTTCGAACACTTTACAGCGAGCGTGGTCACGGGGAGACATCTCAGTCACAGTCTCCCCGTGACCACGCTCGCTGTAAAGTGTTCGAAACGTCGGGTTAATAATATAATGAATAAATCGCGTTTAAAATCCGTTGAAAAGTTTTTAATTTCTAAAGAATTTGTTATTAGAAAAAGACTAAAATTTTAGTGGGTATAAAATTTATATAAGTATACTGTAAGATAAGTATTTTATTATTTGTTATAAGTTAACTGTTACATAAATTAATGCACTGTACCAACACATTAATTTTTCTCTTCTTTTCCGGGTTGGGTGGGAGAGATCGCTTATAGCGATAGAACCCCCCACTGTATGTTTAAAGTTATCTATTGTTCGCTTCATATTTGTTTTAATTTATGGTGTACACAAAGTATTTTTCATTAGCTGTCTACGTTTTGTTTAGGATCTCGTATCTGGGATTGAAAATTATTACATTGATTGTACGTTTGGCTTTTGTATAGTTTAGAAATATTCGACCTTCGTGACAGGATATATGATAAATGAACACTTATCAACGCGGCTTACAAAACATTGGACTGAAAAGAATTTAATTTAGAGACCATAAACCGCTGATAATCATAATATTCAAGTTGTCATTGTCGTTGAGCTAATTTATGCCATTTGAAACAAGACAAATTCGATTAGAAATAAGCAACACGGAAGGTTTTCAAAAGATAAAAAACCATCAAAATCGATTAACTCAATCGAAAGTTCTGAGGCAACAAATACAAATAAAACACTATCACAGAGAACCTCCTTTTGAAGTCTGTTTAAAATAGGGTGCTCTTTATAGACACGACAAAAATACTTCATTTGCTATTAAAGATCAAGTTAACTCTATGCTAAAATGTATAGAGTTTGGTATATATTGTGGAATTTATTAACACACTCGCTGCGCCCCGCGGTTTCACCCGCACATGTCCGTATCCCGTAGGAATATCGGGATAAAAAGTTGCCTATATGTTATTCCATGTCCAGCTCAATCGGTTCAGTATCTTTTGCGTGAAAGAGCAACAAACACACACACATCCTTACAAACTTTCGCATTTATAATATTAGCAGGATTTTTATTTCAATGTCAGGTGTATACGGTAGGTAAGTTAGTGCGAAACCTGTGCACATTATCAACAATTAATTTATAATGACCTTTTAAATTTTTTTTTAAAGGATCCGGGTCAGGAACATAGTTAGAAAGACACAAGAGAGATTAAAATGTTGATTATTAACATTAATTAAAAGGGGCGAAATAGTTATTTATTTGAACGAACTGTAATTTCCAAAAAAAACATCCAAAGGTTTTCGCAATGTTTTAAAAGCAGTGACTCAACAGTCCGATTTAAAATAGAGCGAAGTAATGCTTCAACTTATAGTCATTTATACCATACAAAAATGTTTCTTGTTTTTGTGTAATTTTATTTTCGCGGTTTACTTATAAAAAAGAAAAGAAAAAGAAATAAAGAGAGATATATATTTTTTGTATATCTGGTAGTTCAATCTATGAGATCTTATTTTCAAATCTACAAATAATGATTTATAGTTTTCTTTTCTTTCTTATTAAATCTGTAAGAACTAAAGAAATAGAAAACTACCATGCATTCGAAAACATCATCTTTAATCAACAAATAACAGATCAGAGTTTAATATTGAACCCAGAGTATATAAAGACACTATATTATACTTCACATTTAATTAAGTTTACATATAATATCAAGGAAGGCATTTAAAAAAGAAGAGTATTTGAAAACCGAAAAATTCATTTTGCAACCCTCTTTCGAGAAGCAGCAATTGTTTCTGAATACAAGGTAATTCGAAAAACAAAATACAAAATTAAGTATCTGTGGAGTGTGAGTATATTCAACATTGAAAGTGGCTTTGTAAACAATTTATTTCAATTTAAACCCAGGCTTCATTCTGATCCGAGTGCATATTCAGTGGAGCGCGATGTAATTTGAAAACTGTTGTCATTTAATTATTTAAGGAGTCTATTCTCTTTTGTTAATCAATTTTATGATTTATTGAGTATCTAGGTGACTCGAAAAGATTTCAAGTGCGAGTTGAATTACATACAGGTTTTTTATGCTAGAGCGAGCAACCGAAGTTTCTGTTTATCTGATAGTCGACGATCTGCAATGCCTATGAGAATTTTAAAAGGTGTATGTACAGTCACTAACTTATCTATGTAATGGCGAAACATTTAAGAAAAAATGTTGAATTATCAATGATGATTATTTCAAGTACTCTATGTGTTTTAATGGTATCTTTCTGAATGAAAAAATTTGAATATGGCTGAAGCTGTTAAAGGTGAATATTATTCTAAGGGTTCAATATTACTCTAAATGTTTATTGAAGCGACGGTGACGATACCCTTCATTTCAGAGATTAGTTGGTGGATCTGATTGCTTATTTTTGTTTGGCAGATAAAGCAAAAGAGCTAGAGAGTATGTTCATTATTGTGTATTTGTCTTCAATATATCTTTAAATTTAGGCATTTAACTTTCTAACCTTTTTAAGCTATCCAAATAACTATAAAATTGTTTTTTATTCAAATAAACAAAAAAACCAGTACCTTCAACAGACACACAATCGATAATCGGTTATAAAACGGGTTTCCTTTTAAACACGCGATGGTTTTAGAAATACAATGTAAAATCAACAAATGAAATGGGTTAAATAGATGGCTCTCTAGGGTATTAACCTCGTATGAAGTCGCGAACGTTGAGGGATTGATGCCTCTGTAATAGAATTGTGTAATTATACGAGACTATTTGGTGGTTACTTAGAATTGTTTATTGTGACACATGATCGTATTATATCTGTAATAGATTTATTTTATTAAGCGCCGCGATTGTGTCCTGTGTATGAAAATTTATTGAAGACAGCCCTTATTGGACATTAGGTTAACAGAATTAGTTCATTCACTTCTGATTTGGTTTATAGGTTATTTGTCAGTAAAGGAATGTACCAATTTTGCGGATAAATAAAATAAGACAAAAATTGATAAATGTTGCTTCATTAGTATATATAATATTTTGAATAAAGAATACTGTAATCAAAAGAATCGATCAAAGATTGTGAGGATGAAAATGGTGATAACATTTTGCTTCTATCATCATCAATTCACGTCTTAGATTCCGTTTATGAAGATACAGTGAAATCATATTTAACATCTTTTGTATGTGGTAGTCGAGCACGCTTCGGCACGAATTGGGCCAGCTCGCACCGGGGAAGTACCACACCCCCACAGAAGACCGGCGTGAAATAGCATTCTGCTGCTGTTTCGTTCGGTGAGTGGGGGAGCCGGAGGCCCATATCCTTTTCCTTCCCCTTCCCAGTCCTTTCCTTTATTCCTCTCGCCAATCCTTTCTTAATCCCTTCCCAATTTAAAGTCGGCAATCCATTTGTAGAGGCGTAAGGTCTGTAATCGACTTTACGCCTCTGCAAATGGTTATGGGCGGTGGTAGCGCTTATCATCAGGCGTCCCACCAGCTCCATTGCCGACTGTGACATAAAAAAAAAAAAAACTTCTTGCGGTTGCATATACTAGCCGAGCTTATTGCCATAATCCTATATTAATTTTAAGCAGAAAGCTGAGATAAAGTGTCTAAATTCTAAAAGTGTTTTAATCCTAGTTGCACTAGGCAAGGCAAATGATAAATATACGTAATAAAAACATTAAGTTTTTGTAAATTTTAAATAGTTAATATTAATTAAATGTCAATGAGATTTTTAAAGGTTTATCTATCTTTTAGATCTAAAACAATGAATAAAATCGTTGGTTAAATCCATATTAATACTTGTATGTGGTTTTGTCCGCAGGTAAATCTAGGAGACAGAGCTAGTAAAAATATATTTATAACCTCGATTCATTTAATAAGGTGTATAAAACATTTTCTTTAAATCCTCATTTCTGTATCTGTATTTTAGTTGTCAATTCTTACAAAAATATATATGAAAGACACAACAAAAACATTTCACCTTTCGTGCCTACTCACATGTGTTTTATCTCGATATGTGTTCACTCAAAGACACTTCAATCAAGGTCTACCCTTCAATGCCTAAGCCTGCTCAAAGTCTTTGTTACACATGGCAACTTCGAAGCTGTCTTTTATAAATTAGAGAATACAGATACAATATCGGTTCTTTGTTGTGTTATTTTACTATCTGTGAGTTTAAAATGTTCCTAAGTCGTTTGAAAATAAGTGAATCGTGTAATGAATAAGTAATGGTCTATTATAACAAAATTATTTTATTTTTAATTCAACAAATTTCATAATGTTTTTTTAAGAAGATTATGACCTTATAACAGTAGAAGTGATTTATTTAAAAGTATCACTAAAAATTTACTGGCAAGTATTTGAACTAAGACCATTAAGACGATTTTAAATAAATTTTATATGCGAAGAAAGTTTTTCCTCTCAAACGGTAAGGAATTGAAGAAAGACCGCCAAAACCTCAAAGCTACATTTCAATTTATTCTATCTCGGACATGCTTGGGTATTTGATACAAAATTTGGTTTATTTTATGAAATTTCACGTTCCTTACTATTTTCCGTGAATAGTAAATATAACTTTAAGAAAGGGCAATAAAGGGTAAATATTGAATACAGATAGTCTTCTAGTTTTTAAAAATACGTTATCCGTAATGTTTTTATGTATAATAACATATGTTAATGTACACTAATATTATAAAGAGAAAACAGTTCTTTTTTTCTGTAATTTTTTTGCTTGTATTGTTTTCACGCAAAAAGTGCTGGACCGATTTCAAAAATTATTTCACAATTACTAGCTACTAGCTTTTACCCGCGGCTTCGCACGCGTTTCGGAGAAGTTTAATAGATGTTATTAGACACAAACTTCCTCTTGAATCACTCTATCTAAAAAAAAATAATCCCATCAAAATTCGTTGAGTAGTTTTAAAGATTTAAGCATACACAGGGTATGTCCCTGGGATAAAAATGTACAAGCTTACCCGTGCCTTGCGTTACATAAAATTAATCCACCACGGCACCCATAAAAATTAAGAACGCTTAAAGAAGCTTAAAGAAGCTATTTGATATAGAACAATATGAAGTATTCTGTTTTAACTTTATACGTCCCTTTGCACCCCTGTCCCTGCCACCGAGTTAGGTATATAAAGGAGTGGTTATTCTCAGAATGGGCTTGGCCCATTCACGCTGCACCTAGTGTTTTAAATAGTTTTAATTTAATTAATTACCCATACCACAATAATATTATAAATAATCCAACAAACTAGCATCTAAAATAACGAAAATGACTGACAATTTACAAAACTAAATCGAATCTAATCTAACTAAATCGATTATTAATATTGATATAAGCTGTTAAGATTGTTTTAATTTAAATTAAAATAATCAAACATTTAATATATATTAAAAACAAAAAACTTTCTCCAAATTGACAAAATTAGACACATGTAATAAAAAAAGAATCATAAAAATCGTTTCACCCAGTTAAGTTAAAATAATCTGTCGAATTGATAACCTCTTTTTTCAGAAGTCAGTTAAAAAACAAAGAGAACTTAAAATGATATTAACGTCTTAAATTCTTGTTAGCGTCGCAACATAATCCAGGCGCATTAGCAATAACTATTACGCTGCACAAATTGTGAAGACAAAGTTCATAGTTAATAGGTGTTTGTCTGAGTTTTAGAACTTACAACGGTAGCAGAATACTTGATGACAATAAAGAAAGAGACCCCTTCTTCTCCCTATGTAGAAGTTTTCTTCAGTGTGAGCTAGAAACTAGTCTATTTATCTAGTGTGCTAAAAGATGTTTTATTCTTAACTAATTTTACACGGGACAGATTTGATTTAAGTCTGTTTGTCTGTTGCGATTCAACTCAAAAACGACTAGCCGAATTTTGCAATTTTAATAATTCTTTGTCGTTAGAAAACTACTGCTTTACCAAATAACAACGGCATATATATTTTAATGGCGGCATATACAATATTGATTAATTTAAACTAGATACAGTCAGTACAGTCATGAGTAAAACGACGTGTATTAAGAATTGTGCTAATTTTTAAACTGCGATTTTTTAAAATTGAAACAAAAACGGTTTAGTGACTTATTTACTCCAAATTTTAATATGTATTCAATTATTGTTCAAATTATTGGGGTAAATCCGACCAGTCGTATTTACGTATTTAGGTATAGAGAAGTTTACATTTTAAATTTATTTGGATACAATGACCTTAAATCATACTGTTTATTATGATATTTTCGTTCATGTTTGTCGTATATATAAATAAACCAAATAATATTAGTAGTATAAGTGAATGGCTTGTCCTTGACCATTTTGGCAAGGATTCAAAAGTAATTCGTTCAGGACTGTATCCGTAAAATGTGCCTTGTTTTTTGGCAAAATTTCATTGACAATTATAATGGACAAATTTAAAATATTGAATAAATTTGATCAGTTAAAAGTGTTTACAAAAATGTAAATAAAACTATTTATTATTTCATCAAAACGTACTTAAACTTACGCATTCAAAATATACAGTAGATTAAACTCAGCAAAGTTTATATGTTATGTTACACGAATTATATAAGTAAGCATTTACTATATCAAAAATCTCGATTTAAATTTGGAAACTACAGCGTTGTCGAATTTCCGGTAGTTTAGAATCGATACTGGCAACTGGGGAAAGCGTCGACGACTGTAACCCAAATAAGCTGTTCCAAATTTAAATGTATTTCTCCGTAAAATCGAATAATTCAAAATGAGAATTACTGTAAAATATTGTTGCAGTTTTAACCTAAAACCTACCTTCTTAGTCCAATAAAACATCATTTAAATTGGTGTATTATACAGTTAATAATATGTTTTAGCAAAGAAATATTTATTAAAAAAAATTCCAAGAATTATTTTTTATTAAAAAAATCACCGTCGTACAATCAAAATATACATGCCCTAAATATATCAGAAGCTTATTTTATACTTATCTCTTACATGCCCGTGAGAAACAAACATTTAAAACAAATAAACTTCAGCGCTGCTTGATTCGTTTGAAACACTCAAGTTAAGACCGAAAAACGTGAAACATTTTCAAATCTCTGTAATTAGTAATCCTTATTCAATTGCCGTTAGTATCTCGCTCCAGGTAACAAGGCCTCACAGTTTCTTCATTGTTCCCTACTAAACACTTTCAAATAACACTGCAACAAAAGACCAGAAGGGTATTTAAACAAAGGAGCGTCGACTCCGCCCACTAGTCGCGTTACATCACTATCAAGTTCAGCTTAATCGATAATAAGGGAAGCGATACAACACTAGCAAAAGATTGATGATTGCTTGAAGCTTTTCTTATAGAGTGATTAAGAAATTGCTCTCAAAAACAGCTCAGGATCATTATATAGTTTGAATGAATATTTAAACTTAGTGAAATTTTGAAGGTGATAGCATAACAGTAACTCATAATAATAATATATCCTAACAGTAACTAGTTATTATATAATAATTGCCTTATATCATAATTTCATATGTATACATGTGTCCCGCCGCGTTCTATTCTCAATAGCTTGTATATATATACGTTATGTTGGAACAAACTTTTTATAGATTTTCTTATGATGATGCATATATACACTGGTGGTAGCTTGGGCAAAGACTGTAATATTGTCATTACTTTAATGATTACGTAGGTAGCTAAATGTTTATACAAAGACGAACAAGAAAAAGATGTTTAGTAACTTTTAATAGAATTGATTTCATATAATATTTTCATGTTCTCTTACTTGTAAAAGGCTTCATTAAAAACAATATTGCGGAATATAATAGCTCGCTATCAACGAAAGCAAGTTCGTTTCATAACTGAAATTTTAACATTACTTACAATTACTCACTAACAACACTACGTAAGAGAATCTTGATGAATTCTTCTGAGCGCTGCTCTTGTTAACTCTCTATTCGCATACTCGTAGTTAGGTTACCTTAGTTTCTAAATGATTATTTTCTAAAAAAAATCCGATGGCACGCTTGCTACAGCGTAAACCGTGTCATAGGTTTTAGCTGGACAGAAAATTAAAATGTTCTTGTTGTCTAAGAAATATTTAAACTATAAAGCCTATTGAAACGATTTAAAGTACACGGAGTACTTTAAAATCAATCGTTTCAATAGCATATATAGCATTTTATTTTAATAAACAAGTTTGTTAATACCAATTTTTACAGGCTTTAAGTAAAATATTCAATAATATTCTGTACAACGTTAAAAAGAGCGTTCCTTTTTTTAGATTAGATATAAAAATCGACTCTGTTACAATTTACACTGTGTCTTATCTTTAAGAGGGAAAAAACACAAAAAATCTTCAAACTTTGTGTGTGTGTAGTCCATGGAAATATCAAGAACACAATAAATTATAGTTTAGTCGAATATAAAAAAATAACAAATGTAATAATTAATTTAAACTAGCCAGAGATAATGTGATAACCCCTATCGGCCACAATGTAATATGCAACCACAGACAATAAATAAATGTGTTCAATATGGCGACACAGATTATTAAGTGCGCTCGCAAACTGTGCTCTCATGAAGAAAATTAAAATCGCTGTCAGGAAGTGGCGGAGGATGCGCCTCTTCCGAAAACGAGACGGTAAGTTGAAATCAGTAATGTGTAAAAAGGACAGACTCATTCAAGGACGTTTGTAATTAATTGTTGTATTTTGCATTTAATTATAAAAAAACTATTTATAATATGAGCAAAAAATGGACACATTAATGACCTTAATATTGTCCTTACCTTGTTGATATTATCTCAATTATGTTTTAAATGTAATTTTAACAATAAACACGATGTTCACTAAGACATATTTTTTTATTTCAGTAACGGTTCAATTTAAATTGGCTTTTAAAATGGCGCTGATTCCATCTTGATATTAGTTGGATAGTATGTAGTATTACAATTGGATCTTTTAACATTATGAATACAGATAAGTTAAACACCATACAGAAATTAATTAAACACAAAAAGGTTACGATTAAACAAACTAACGTTACCTACATTAAAGTGTTTCAAACGATTTACATTTCAACGAGGAAATGTCGCTCTTTCGCAAACTTCACGCGATTACAACTTGGAACTATTGAGGTTGGAAGTGTATGAACTTTATGTCATAGAAACCTAGTAACATTAGATTTAACCACATTTCCAGATAATTTTGTACCATGGAATATCTTTAATTAATAGGTGTAGAACTCTACATGACAATAAGTACGAAGCTTTACGACACCAGTCTCAACCTCTCCTTACATTATGCCGATTAAAGAAGTAATAGAAAAGGAATACACTAAATACTAATTATAAGCTTTGTTTTCACTTTCTTTGTTTTCAATAACTTCTGCACTATATTATGTTTCCTGTGCAGTTGATGGCCGGCGAGTTGATCAGACTAGTGGGACTAAAACAAGTCTACATGTATATCGGCTCCCAAGTGATGCTTTTCTCTTTCTATTAATAAAATCTAGCTAATAATAGAGTCTATACCATTTTCAAATGCTTATTATTTATCATGAATGTAAAGTGAAATGAAATTCAATTATTTTCATCTAGATCAGTCGTTGACTCGCCAAGCCTCAATAGACCCCGTGCCATCGACGTCAATAACACCATCTCACTGCGGCCGGCCGCCGGTTGAGTTACTACAATTGGTAAGTATTTTAATAAAATTTTCGTAGTATTGTTGGATCTGAGACTAATAAACTATATTAGGAAGTTATGTTCATTGTTGAATACAGGGTATTTTAATAAAGAAGTGTTAGGATGTCTGATGAACGCATTGTTTGATGATTGATAAAATTTTTGGCGAACTTTTATTTATTTAGGTATGTTTTGTGCAACATTATATTTTTACACTGAAATCTAAACAAAACTAATTACTTTAATAGTGATCTTTTGATCTTAGTGATATCTTACTTACTCCAAGTGGAAAAGCTTAAAATTATTGAGAGTATATTAGTGAAAAGTCTAGTATTTCGTCGTCTTTTTGTTCCATATTTAGGACTTGCTTTTAAACAGAAGTATCTGCCTATGCTCAACATAGATAGTAGACATAGTCATAACATAGATAGTTGCTCACTTGTTCAGCGAGAAAATCGTTCAATGTAACATGTCAATTGCATTTACCCAATACTCCGCAAAGAGACACGAGACTTTTACTGCGTATATTCTTTTCAAATTTTAAATCGAGCTGGCTCTAAAATTGGATCACGCAAAGCGCTGGGGAAATTATCTAGACTCACACGAGAGGACATTTGGGCTACAAAGTTTCGTTCAATAGAAAAGTTGTTTTGAAGTTTCCGACTCTATGTATCTATACCCTGTTACTTTCCAATATAGGATATTAACGTTTCATGGATGGGGAATGAGGAAAAATTGTTTTATTTATTTACTAGCCTTAATCAGACACAAAAATAAGTACATATAAAATTTAATTAAGATGATTGGTCTGTTTGACTCAGTTTGGCAAAGGCCTCCTCTATTCCTTTCCATTATTTTCTGTTCAGTGCCGTCCTAGTCCATGTTCTGATAATGTCGTCCTCCCATCCTCTAGTTTGTCTTCCGCGTTTCCTTTTTCTATTTTTGGGATACCAGAAGAGTAAAAATTGTATATCATGTCAAAAGTTCTGATCAGATGTAAGAATTTTTCAATTTTTTTTAAACGTACACAAATTCACTATTTATTTACATATTAAGCAATATCTACAGATAATAGACTACACAAGTAGAAAATACAATAAATACTACAACAAGGTTAGTTGAATTACTACAAAAAGTCTACAAAATCTGATCGCGGGTAAAATAAAACGCCTGCAAAAAATATGCGAGTTATTATTGCGCCAAAATATGAATAGGCGCCTATAAATGTATGAATTTACTTGATTTATGTATTGTTATAATTTCCCGTCGTGTTTTACTGTTATTGCTGTTGACTGATAAACGCTATCAATTTGCGTTGGAGTGCTTCAGTACAATGTTATCATGTCTAGGGTTTCCAAGCGTATCGATATAATTGGAATTATTCTACTTGGTTGAAGATATCCATGTTGTTGTATTGTATTACGGTATTAAAGAAAGTGATGGAATTCGATTGCAATACATCAAATAAATAAATTCATTGAAATGTCTATTTTTTGTGTATAACCATTTTTGATATTGAAGACGATATTTATATAAGAAGATATTTTGTCGTTTATGTGACATTACTTGCATTGTATCAATCATTTTAATTTAAATAAAATTTTGCTAACCTCTATCAAAATAAATTGACAAGCTCAAAATAGCTTTCCTATAATTGGTTTTGAGTTACAAAAGGAATTAAATTCAACCCAGTTTCATCGTCCTATAAACAACAAACTATAGCTACATTACATATATTAGTAGAACGGATAAATTATGGGCAACAGGAATCTATATTATGTTGATTTTTCTCATATCTTCAAATTAAAAAGTCTCTGTTTGCCATCCTCTTTAGAAAACTTATTTATGTTACAGTTAAAACCCGTTTTCCGTTACAGCCCGTGTTCCCTTGTTAACTAGTTGAACTTAATGACTTTGTAATAGCTAACTAAGGAACTAAGTAAAACTAACTAAGGAAAGCGAGTTAAAAACTCAAATTAATTAATTGGCGTTTAGTTTTGATCCGTATTAGTTTATGTTGAGGTGGGTAAAGCTCTAAAGTCGATATTGGCATTCGCCGGCCGCTACGCTCGGTTCGCTCGGTTCGCTCGGTTCACTCAATTCGCTACAGTAAGAAATGGGTTTTAACGCTTGATATTCTAAAAATATATAAGTTATATACTTATTGGTAATCAATTAATCAATCGGTTATGAGATACCTCTCTTTTGTAATAATTGAAACTGCCACATCTATTCAATAAAAATGAAAGCAGTTACCTACCATAATATGTTTACAGACATATTGTTCAGTAGCAGAACGCCAACTAAAATAGCACAAAATATATATTTTAATTGCACGTTCTTATCAATTTCTGGAGAATTTATTTAAGAGATAATTGTGAACAAAATTATAGTTAGTCTGAAAAATTTTTTTTTGTACCTACTACTTACACCTTTGTTTTTTCAAAAGTTGTACTTTAAAAACGCAAAAATCAAACGCTTGACGTAACAGCACTATTGCGTAATAATATTATTACTTACAGTAACATAAAAAGATTTATTACTTTTCATATAAAAACTTGTTTTATAGGAACCAGACGAAGGCCAGCGATTGAGGGAACAGCAATTAAGACAATTCGCGTTCTTCCAGCTTCGAATACATTTGAAGAGGGGACAAAATTTAGTGGCCATGGACAAAAACGGTAAATGAATGTAACTATAAACGCAGCACACACTACACGCTTTGACGTTCATAAATGTCAGATTTTCAATCTCAAAATAGGTATAATAATAATAATGTATCTGGTCATACCTTTTATTTATTAATGGAAGAATCAATTAATGACTAATTTTAACAAACAAAAAAAAAAACAACTGACTTAAAATTGTCAGAATAGGCCAAATTTTGATGCGACCACTCGGAAGGCATCTTGTAAATATAAAAGGAATCATGAAAATCTGTTCACTCAGCTGAAAGTTCTGAGATGACAAAGTCAAAAAAAATACAGCCGAATTCTTAACCGCCTTCTTTCTTAGAAATCGGTTGATTAATATGGAAGAATGGAACTATCAAGTTGAATCTGTAAATCTGATTTTTATCTAATCGAATCGTAAAACTAATGTTTTATTCTAATTCAATTTACCACTTTATTTTAACGTTTATTTTAATTAACAGTTTGATATTATCCAAATAATTTTATATAAAATAAACTTATTTCTACGATTCAAAAGACACACTACATACAAAAATCATGCGAGCAAATTTACAAATTGGCAGTCAAATTGCAATTATTACTTACGCTTGTACAAATTCCAAGCGACCAATGTTCACTTGCTATCACTTGCTATCTAGAAAGAGACGACAGCAATGCTACTTAGTTAATTTAAAGTCACATTGTATGCTTAAAGAATCTATACACCCATTGATCTCCGTATGAAAAATGTTCAATACCAAATAAAAATGAATTTCATTCTAAAATCATGAAACGGATAACGTCTTCAAAAAGTTCGCAATATACACGCACACATACAAATTTAAAACAAATTTTATAGAAAAATGAACTATATTTTTAAAAATTATTTCAGATTTCTTGCATGTGTTAGATGTTTTATTTTGTTCACTTTTTTTACTTGCAAGTATTTAGCGCTTTTGCTTTTGAACCTATCCTATGATCACATAAAATATTCAACCTTAGCACAGAGGAAATAAAGCACGGATCACTGATAATCACGACCGATTTGTTATTTATAACACAGTAGTATAAGACATTGTTTAAAGAAAATATTTACGAAGTATGATAACTCTTTAAACATAAAACTCATTTGTCTTTCAGTTGTAGAAACGATACTTATTAAAGCCAATCAAAGGAACTTCATAATTCAATTATAACTTCTAATCATTCGTTGTTAATTTTTAAAATTTGGGATTCGTTTTCCAAGATCCAATTATTTCAATAAACAAATGCAAAATTTTAATTATTAGACATTAATATAATTTTTGAATCATTGCAGATTGCAATAAACAAAATAATTTTTACCTAATTGGCTAGCCTCGATCTTAGTGCTTCTAGACTCTAAATTTAGCGTTCAGATATAAAAAAAAACATACTTCATTACCATCATCTCCCGTAGTGTCTTTATATTAATTTTCGCTTCTTATCTAATAACCATATTGTGGGGTCGAAATCCAGGTTTGTTGTCAGGAACAAGCGACCCATATGTAAAGTTCAAAGTGGGGGGGCGGCTGCTGCATAAGTCCAGGATTGTATATAGAGACTTAAACCCAGTGTGGGATGAGTGCTTCACAGTTCCGATTGAGGATCCCTTCCAGCCAGTCCAATTAAAGGTATGTATGGAGACTTATTAAAAACTGAAATTAAAAAAAAAATAAAGCTTCAGAATTGAGAAGTTTCGTTTGGGATCAAAAGCTGTAGAAAACAGAGGTACATAAGTACACTGAAGACTAATATTCTCGTATGACCTACATGATGGTGCTACTTAGAACCAAGGCACCTGTTTTTGGTCTGAGGTTAAAAATCAAATACTTTTAATATTACAATTGCTAACTGACACCCGTAAATTCGAACATATATTTATTCTATCTGGCTATCTCACGTAACATTTCAATGGCCACAGACTTACAGTTTTTTTTTTCATACGGTAATACTCGACTTATTTCACTGCTTTTCTGGTAAACTCAGAAAGTAGGTCAATAGTACGTTCTAAATGTATGAGTGCATATTATAATATTCATGAAGACTTAGTATGTGGGCCAGTATTTTTGTCATCTTTCTGCCTTACGTGCTGTGAATTAAAGGGAAGTGTCGTCTTTATAACCTCTACTTATTGGATCTCATATAAATACAAAAAAACCCTTTTAATAGCATAATTTAAAAGTCCCTTTTTTGACAGTTATGCAAATATTCATACGCATATCGATTATTATAAACAAAAACAGGTTCTCTTGAGGATACCACATGAAAGGTCACGGGTGTTTTACGGAGTAAATTATATCTTTATTTAAACTTGGCTTGCCTAAAAATATTTTCTATAATATAACAATAATAATAACACTCAAATCACAGAGAGGGGTAAAATTTTTAATTTCTACCGTCACTCCTTGACAAAATGTTAAAAGCGTTTTGCATCCTATTATATAAACACTTCTCTTTAAACTGTGATACACTTTGTGAATGGCCCTGACTCTTGACCTGTTTCTTTGTAAATAACAGACATCAGTTTTCTAATTTAACTGTTAGTAATTTTAGGGTATCCACTATTTAATTTTGTTTCTTTATGTATTTGAGAGACACGCAATGTGCGGTAAGGGAAATTATTCAGACCATAAAATTTTAGTCAACCTATATGCTTCCCCTCTTTTGAATCTTGTCTAAATTAAAATATTTTAGAAAGTCGTAGGTATAGTAATATGCATTCATAGATATTTCGCAACAAAAACTTTCTACAGATATAATAATTGTGATAATACATAGATAATGACTGTTATTTATGAGAATGATTTGTTATTTATGATCTAAATTATCAAATACGTAACACAAACCATTCGCAGGTATTCGACTACGACTGGGGCTTACAAGACGACTTCATGGGATCCTGTTATTTAGATCTAACTGCGCTGGAGTTAGGTCGTTCTCAAGACCTAGTACTCTGTTTACGAGACCCAAATAAACTGAATCAGGACATGGGGGAGATCGTTTTAAACGTCACTTTGTATCCCAAATCACAAGAGGATAAAGAGCAGGTGGGTGCATTTAGTTTAATTGAAAAAATAAGTTTAATTGAAATTGTAGCGTAATTGAACGTGTGAAATTTAGCTTGTTATTTAGTACTTGGTATTTTGGATGCGGCCTACAAACCTAAGTTACCTGGGAGTGATTTATTCTGCGAAATATTAAGGGCATTAAGAAAGCATATAAGTATATTTTTCATAACAGGAAAAGCGAGTTTTAATCTTTCTGCGCCTATTTCTGAATCAGCCTCAGTCTGCTGTTTTTATTGCGTTAACCAATCATTTCAAAGGGATATAAATGTCATATTTTTATGAAGGAAGTATTCTTCAAAGGTATTTAACGTTTTTGGCTTTCTTAACTCCAAGCAAACTTCTTACGCATATAAATATGAGATCAAATGACGCCCCTTCTTCGCCCCTGGTACATACAGCCTACGTCATTCAGTGAAGTTGCAGCTTTCTAATGGTGAAAGAAATTTGAAAATCGGTCCAGTAGATTTTGAGTTTGTGCATGACAAAGAAACAGACAAAAAAAAATTCTTCCTCTTTATAATATTAGTGTAGACTTGCTTTTGTCCACGGCTTCGAACGCGTTAAATTCGGAATAATTTACTACATTATCTCAAGAGAGTATTTAATCAGGATGAAAATTACCCTATCACCCAAGTCAGCTCATACCCTGTCTGTATACCAAATTTCATCAAAACGTTCAGTAATTTCAGCGGGATTGACGGACACCGTCATCAAACATCCAAACAAACAAACTTTCATTTTACAATATATGTGTGATATTTACATTAAATGTCTTTATATTTTTATTAGCTTAAATGAATAAAAGCACCGCGAACAAATATGTTCCTACATTATAGGCGATAAAGGACAAAATTTATGTATGTATATATAATATTTGTTATCCATGTAGTATATGTATTATTATTATTTGTATGTATATCTTTAAATACCTGTTTTATCTATATAATAATAGCAATAAGGCCGCCATTTAGTGCATATGTGCCGGCATGGTTTTTTTTTAAATGACAATTTATTGTTTTTCTTTCGGTTATATGTACTATAAAGAATAAATAAATAAATAAAGTCTGTGAAATATATATAGAGTAGATAACACGCTTCACATTTAAATGAAAGATTCATTCGTAACCCACGAAGTATCATCAATTATACACTCCTTCAAACAATAAATGATTCATTTATGGCCAATCGGACCCTTTTACGTTTATTAAGTAGCTTGCGGTCAGCCCCGACTTCGCCCGTGGTACGTGGCAAGCAAGGATCACGCACCTATATATGCAATAGTGAATGAATTTTTTAAATCGGTAAAGCAGTTCCTAAGATTAGCGCGTTCAAATAAACAAACTCTTCAGCCTTACATTATTATTATAGTTTTCACACCTACTTCACGGATCGAATTTCTTTGCAAACATGACAACATAAAATTACGATTATTCAAATATAATATAGTAGCTGCGCCCCGCGGTGTCACCCGCGTAAGTATGTAATCCCATAGGAATAGCGGAATAAAAATATGCCTATGTGTTATTCCGGTTGTCCAGCTATCTACGTACCAAATTTCATTGCAATCGGTTCAGTAGTTTTTGCGTGAAAGAGTAACAAACTTCCATATATACATACATCCATCCATACTTAGAAACTTTCGCGTTTATAATATTAATAGGATTCTACTTCGCCGAAACATTTTCTGTCCTACCAAATCCCTTGAAACGAACCCAATACCTCTCAGTTTTGAACTGAACTTTTTTTTATGTCCCATTCGGCATAGGAACTAATGTGTTGCCTGATGGTTACTGCTATCACCCATGAACATTTGTTTTTTAGATGGATTGCCGAACTAAGGAGTCGCTTTAATTAATAATTGGATACTTAAAATTTGACTGTAGAATTGGGTCTTGTAATCAACATAATTGTTGTGTACATTCATTGTTGCTTACTTTAGAAATTAAATAGTTAAATTTCATTTCATTACGGCACGTAGGTTATTTTAATTACAACGTACGTGACGGAAATTTTAATTAGTTTTATATTATGAATTTTTATAGCTATCCTCGAGTATATCTATATAAATGTGCTTGTTATTTTGAAATTAATATAGTTATCTTTTACTGTCCTTAATAAAAATATTTTTTATCACGAATTTCAAATTATTGTTTTATTTTTGGCTTCGCTTTTTTTCACAAAAGAGTTTATATAGAATTATTTTATCCTAGCTGCTCCCCACGTTTTCGTAGTCGAAGTCCGTATCCCGTAAGAATATCGGGATAGAAAGTTGCCTATATGTTATTCTAGTTGTCCATCTACGTACCAAATTCCATTGCAATCGGTTCAATAGTTTTTGCGTGAGAGAGCAACAAACACACACACATCCTTACAAACTTTCGCACTTATAATATTAGTAGGTAGAATTATAAGCATTACCCTACATAAATTCCTTATACAAATAAGAGTCTCGTCACACATTAAGTGTGAATGCTTACCGCGGTCAAACATCTCATTCCCACTGAAGTTTCCCTACTTTTCCTTTTCTTCCCGCGGCTGAAAAGCTATTTTTATTATTACACGACCTGACCAAATTCGTACGCCTTCTTTGATAAATAAACTAATAAATATCGAACACAAAAATATTTTCAATTTGAACCTGTACTTACTGAGATGAGCGCGTTCATCGAAACAAACAGACAAACTCTACGGTGGTTTAAATAGGTACTTATAGATAAAATTAGATGTACAACATTGAGTTACATTAGTCACGAATTATTATTCATGCTCTATCAAATTATCTCGTTTCATTTAAGTTCTCATTAAAAAGATTTATTGCGTAAGTCCACAGATAAAATAATTTATACTCTGGAAAACCATAAACTATACCAGGCTTGAATGGTTATGTGCCTTCTGGCTAGTATAGTATTATGTTATCTGTACCTTTGGCTTCTAGACGATGAAGTAACTAGACGCCAACATGCAGATTTGAGAAAAAGTTTGATATACTACTTACAATAGTTTTTTTTAATTCACATAAAAGATATTGTATGTAAGTAATAAACTTTGTGAGTCAATTTATGTTGCTATCGAACGTAAATAAAGGCAAATAAAAACTACATGATAAAAAAAAAATTGTCTACCAGACACCAGTTAACTTTAGTTATATCTTCAAAACAAACCTTTTTTGTTATTATTTATATTGTTCAATATTATATCACAATGTTATATTCTGCAAAAATTATTGTTAAATCCGTTTAATCGTCTGTGCACTCCATAAAACACATTCTAATTTCAAATCAGTCGTGCGCCGGTTGCGCGGGTACGTGATCGTGCGCGCAATAAGTCTCGCGAAAAAATAACCTCACCTAAATTTGTAAAACAAATAAATAAACGCAATGAGTGATAAAGCGCACGCGCTATTGTTTTTAGAACGTGTTGTTTTAAACTTGTGAAATAGATGTAAATTGTGAACGGAACCAGTTTTTATGTGGCGTCGTTTGGGTCTTGTGCAGTTTTTTTTTATTTATACAAGGAATTTTTACTGAGGTTGTATGCTGGTAATACCTTAGTTAAGGATGTGCATTGAGCAGACCTAAGTAATTATAATATACTTAAATTATAATCTTAATACCTACCTAACTAAGACAGTTACCTTAATACGTATCATTTTAATTAAATACCTAATTGTAATTCACACTTTACTTTCTTCCTGATATAAGAAATGAACATAGCAAAAATGTTTTCTTTTCTATAAATTAATCTTACATAAAAAGTAGCGATGCGACAAAATTTAAAAACTCCGTGTCTTTAAATTTGGACCGCCGATGTGCTTTAGTCACATGTCTTTTGTTTGTTGTTATTAATATTATGGGCCTGCAATATTTATATCATAAACATGGAGGCAGTTTGTCTGTTATATTTTCATAGTTGACCGTTGACAGTTGAGTTAGATAAATCCTTCCTACTAATATTATAAATGCGAAAGTTTGTATGCATGTGCGTGTGTGTATGTTGTTCTTTCACGCAAAAACTACTGAACCGATGGCAATGAAATTTGGTACGTAGACAGCTGGACAACTGGAATAACATATAGGCAACGTTTTATCCCGATATTTCTTCGAGATAGGGACTTACGCGGGTGAACCGCGGGGCGCAGCTAGTTGACTATAGTTTCACAAAAAGAGAGATTAAGTAGTTTTGAAAAAATAAGTGATGGCTTACAATAAGTTAATATTAAAATACTTCCTTCTTCACAAAATATTAATTTGTACTGTAAAGTAATAGTAGAAATTTAAAATTGTTTTATAGATATAACAGATATGTATGAGTCTTTTGTATGGAGATTTTAATTGCCATTCAACTTTAACGTATAAGCAAAAAAATTTGATGTTTATAAATATTTTGTTGTTATACTAACGAAAGCACTTATCCCGTATCATGGCTTTTTGTCTCTTAAGATAAGACCGTTCCAAGGAGATCATTAAAATTCATGAAAATAAGCTGTTACGCCTCGTCTTTTGTCCCTTGTAATTACTATACGGTAGCTTTTACTGGAAAATTTGTCTTTCGGAGATGTATTTAACGATGGCCTAGATAGTGAAGAAAGCAATCAGAACCATGACTCATGAATAAAGAGTGTTTTGACTGTATTTAAAGTCATACTCTTATCAACTTTAGCGTTTATAAATAGTGGATAATATTTTTAACCACAGATTCAAAAGGAACCGAGTCGATGTTTACGCATGATCCAATATTTCGATGATATAGACACAGTGGCACTTTTGTATTATGTAGCTTTTAAATCCCCTACCAATGTTAGACGCAATCTATGACTTATAAAGTGTTAGTTCCCATCATAGGTTCTAAAATTATTCATTTGCAATACCTACCTAAGATTTAAGTAGTTAGTAATCTTAATTAAAATTAACAAGGTGCTGTGCATAAAACCCTGTCCCTCTAGACTCCTTTTCTGTTGACGCTACATGTCAACAAAAAGTTATACATTTAGATATTATTTTATTTTATAATGTTTTAACTCGATATGATTATATTTCATACTTTTTTTTGTTTATCTATCTTATATATAAAATTCTCGTGTCACAGTTTTCGTTGCCATACTCCTCCGAAACGGCTTGACCGATTCCTCTGAAATTTGGTAAGCATATTGGGTAGGTCTGAGAATCGGCCAACATCTATTTTTTATCCCGATATTCCTACGGGATACGGACTTACGCGGGTGAAACCGCGGGGCGCAGCTAGTAATATATAAAATTCTCGTGTCACAGTTTTCGTTGCCATACTCCTCCGAAACGGCTTGACCGATTTTGATGAAATTTTTTGTGCTTACTCGGTATCTATGAGAATCGGCCAACATCTATTTTTCATACTCCTAAATGATAAGAGTAAGGCAGAACAGCGTTTGCCGGGTGCAGCTAGTTTATTAATAAAGTAACAAGTAATTTACAAATTTTACCCCAAAGCATTACATGTTTAGTTTGCATGAAAAAATATAAACAAAAATTGTATTCAATTTTCATTTTACACTTAAGTATTTTAATACGTACTGTTTAAATGTTTGCTAAAAGTAAATTCATCCTTTAACCGGATAATTTTGTTTGTCCGTTCTTCACGTCACAACAGATCAACGGTATGACGTAAGCCCAGCGTTATTCTCGTATACCTCGCGAGCAAAGCCATGAGTTAAATCAAGCTTATAAAGTATTTTCTTGTCCAGTGCCAACGATTGGAATCAAAATAATAACAAAATTAATAAAACATTAATTGAAATAAAAAAACAGTGCTCGTATGCTACTTTTGAGTTATGGGTAAATATAATAACAATAATATAGGTAATTGCCTCGTGAGTACGATAATCAATTTAATTAATAGCTAATCAACCCGAACAGTGCTAATATGACCTGCCCGTGGATGCCATATTAGCATTATTATCGGTAAATTGTTTATGGAAAATCAGGTTAATACAATTAATAACTGCTTCATATCTCTAATACTAAAACTTTTATTAACATATTGATGTATGCAGTTGTATCGTCGATTAGAAAAACTTGATTAGATTGACAAAAAAATACATAATTTCTTCAACAAACGTAATATGTTCAATTCAAAAGATTATATTTATTAACTGTGTTCATCACAATTTAAACAAAATCTAATAATCATTTTATTTATATGTTAATTTAGAAAGCAATTATTTCAAACACAAGGCGTCTCATAATACAAAAATTCGTCATATCTTCTTTAAATTTCTTATATCATATTTCCAGACATCTAGAAAATTTTGCAATATGGCGTCTCCTTTGTGTCAGTAGTTCCTTTGTTATACCTTATAAATTAGTTCCTTCCTCAGTTCACTATTCTGTTCGGCGAACTGTTGCAGACAATAGAACGTGCCTAGAAGATTGAAATACTAAATACATAGAAAATAAAACGGAGAATATCTACATTGAAGAAAAAGTAATTTTATAATATTATTCCTCCGAATTATAAATCACTTGTTCAATAATGCACTTACATTATTTCATTTAATCTATTTCTTGTATCAAATTTATGTAGGAGCTGTAAGATAATAAATCGGTAACTCAATATACCTACAACGATTGACAATTCTTTCAGCAGAAGTTAAAGAAGTTCTGATGTGATATAAACAGTGGTCCACCTTACTATACAATTCCCTCATAGTGCGCCTCACTTAGAGACTCGGTCGTTTGGTTTCTCAAGCAGTTTGCAATTTCATGCATATTGCAAACTTGTTCAAGTCTAGATGCTCTATTATACAATAATGAAGGTCTTAAAAGTATTAAATTTCCTTTCTGCGTAGAATGGCAGCAAAGCCTTAATCACTCTAGTTCGTTCATCAAGAAAGTCCATGAAGTCTAACAAAACTTCGGAAAAATACATATAAAATCTCTTTAAGTATATCTTTCCCGATATTGGGGTAAAACTTGAATTCAGCAAAATTCTTTACAAGCGGTTCATTTAGTACGCATTACGTAATGCGCTAACTGTGTGGTTTGTGGTTTAGTGATGTGACTAACCATGAATTAAACCATACATGGTATGTGATAATATCATATAAATACTGTTAATAGTATTGCACAACTTACGTAAATATTTATATATTAGGTTTGAATAATTCATCCACGATTAAATGAAAAAGTGGACAACGTAAAGGAAAACTTCGAAACCGCCAATTAAGTTAGTTAGTCCGTTGAGACAGCCATTGTTCTGAATGTAGGACATTTGGAATTAATTGAATGTGCATTAATACGTCCATATATTCCACTGAGATTAGACTCAACCATGATATAATTTATTGGCCTTTTGCCCTGTATCAATAAATTGATACTTATTGTGTTATTTTAACTTATACATACTCTATCATCATCATCATTATCATCAGCCTATATTTGTTCCCATTGTTTCTACATATTACTATGAGGATTCAGGTACCACCACGCTGGGTGTGCGGGTTGGCAGATGCCACATGTCGAACTATTGACTCTCGACATTCCTCACGATTTTTTTTTTTTTTTTTTTAATGTCACAGTCGGCAATGGAGCTGGTGGGTCGCCTGATGGTAAGCGCTACCACCGCCCATGAACATTTGAAGAGGCGTAAGGTCAATTGCAGACCTTTCGCCTCTACAAATGGATTGCCGACTTTAATTGGGAAGGGATTAGGAAAGGATTGATGAGAGGAAAAAGGAAAGGACTAGGCAGGGTAAGGAAAAGGATATGGGCCTACGATGCTTTCCTTCACCGTTTTGAGCAGTACAGGTGTGAATAATGTCTAGCTAAATTCAAAATATATATATTTCTTGCACAGTCGCCTAGTTAGTATGTTTGAATGTAACCGACTCCTTAAAGTTGTATCTTGAACCACTTAAGCGGACAGATTTAATTAATTCAGACTTTGCAATTATATAGGAACAGTGACAATACAATTTATACGTAATTCATATGGATTACGAAATAGTCAATTATTGGTTGAAATATATGTATTTATATAGATAAAAATTTAATAAAATTTTCTATTAAGTAGGGCAACCAATACACTTCATAGGAATCATAAAAAACCGTCCTAAATGGTTTTTCTTTGCTTTATGTGTCATAAAGTTACCACATAAGCTGCGTAAATAACGTCACAAGTAATAATGAAGTAAGGAAAAGTAATAACAAATATTATTGGACGATAGTAAATAACAACTCCATTTGTATTCTATTATTTACCTTATGTTTACTTACGTCGCCTACACTCATCAATAAAATCCGTAATACTATTTGGAATTTCAGCTTTTTGAGGTTATGTTTATTGACAGTATTTTCACTCTGCTTAATTGAAATAGCGTTCACATCCATACTTAAGGCTCCTTAAACTTATAAAATAAAACAAATGAAGTAAGATTTTAAAGATATATTGCGATAACAATACACGATCACTTATAAGGTGTTCACAGGCCGGCCATTGCGCAATAAGAGGCAAATCACAGAGGAAACTGACAATTTACATTGACATATTGCGTAGAAATTCAACATCTTTCTGTATTAAGTTCATCCATTAATTGCTGACGATTAAGTTTGCTTGTTAATTCGAACCCTTATCAAAGTCAGTCTTTCGAGATAACGTTAGTAATTATACTGTTTGTTCCAGGCGACTATCCTTTACTTTGCGTGACAAGTATTGCTTGTAATTAATATCCTTATAAGTTTTCAAAACCGACAGCCAGATAGAAACGATTCTATGAAGCAATGTATTAATTTATGGTAGCTAGTTCCATTAGGTACTGAAGTTTAAATTAAATAAATGGAATTTTAGTGTTTTATAACTGAAGTAACGCAAGCATTAGCTATGTCAGAACTAATATTTTCCAGACTGAAATTTTGCGTTGCAATTTTCTCCAATCGACGGTCTAGTCTGTAAAATATTACCCATTAAGGTGATTATAGAAAACTTTAGTATCCACACAATTTATATCATCGGGCCACCGATATGACGAATATATAAAATTTTTCATTTGCTCTGGATTTTTATACGCCCAATTTTTTGAAAAAAGTTCATAAAAGCTGTAAAGAAGTTATATACTCTAAAGAAATTGTAACGCACCTGAAGCAAGATAAGACTTTTCTTTAGACTGTTATGTTTATTTTGGACTGTTAATAAGAATATAATAATTTTTTTAATTAAGGCTGTTCGTGATGTACAAAAGTCGTTCTTCATATTTCATACTGGTCCACGTAGTACCTACGTACCAGCAGTTCCTGAGATTAGCACGTTAGACCAAAAAAAAACTCTTCAGCTTTTGTAATATTATTATTATAGATTAATATTCTTAGAAGATGATTTTTGCAAAAATCTAGCTCGAATGTAGATAGGAAGAATATAGCGGTTTTATCCTGTTTAATATATACAAATATTCGCAATTTTAATATTTGTGCAATATAAGAGTTATGTAGTGCAATCTTAAGTAGTTTGTAGAAACACCTGTATTAAGATTAAGGTGCATGCTAGGGTGTAAGGGTGCCGTTGTTGTTTGAAGATAAAGTTTTTTAAATATGGTTCTAAAGTTCTAGAGTTAGATCACTCCCAGCTCATGTGTTCTGCACTACGTTTAATAATATAATATAATAATAATAAATATTAGTATTCATATAACTTAATTTAAGGAATTATAAATTTCTTATTTTGTCAAATGATGATCGAACATATGAAACTTATAAATAAAGACAAAATATCAAAATCAATGCGTCTAATAAAAACAAACCAATATCGGATATTAGAGTCTACTAAAATGTTACATTATAAAGCAAAAACGTTGTAAAATGGGAACAAATAACTTTACAAGGACATGCCATAATAACTGAGTAATTTGCAAACCATATCGCCGTACACAATCTATTATCTTGATCGTAGCTTAAAAGGGCTTTAGATGCATTTTAAAAGGCTAACACCATTAACTACAAACACTTCAACACACACTTTTATCTAATATCTAACATCCCGTTGTTTTGAGATAATAGAATTGACTAATACTAAGATAAATAAAACAAAAAGTACTTTAAAAGCTACTCAATTTCTTAATTGTCTCATAACCTAGATATCAATGTTATAAGATATTTTATTGCTTTTTAACAACTAATTTTGAACGATTATCTTTCGAAGTAGTATGATTGACATACAGAATAATGTAACAAGCCTGGTTATTACGTAGACTATTTTTAACTAACTTCAAGTGTTTAAACTAGATTAACAGATTACATAAACCATTACTAGGAATCTTGTAAGTATAAGTGATATTACAAAATGGTGGTGTTTAAAATAATGCTATTCATTAACTCTTGTAAAAAAAATAGTTTAAATTAGAAAGCTAGAAAAGAACGTTTACAATGAATTTCAAAACACACACATCTCGTTCAATGTATATCCGATCTAATGTTATTTTATAAATGGTACGCTATTATCGAAGCTACAATGTTATTGTTTGTACAATTCCTTGGATTGCGGCCAATTTACTAGTTGTATAATTTTTTTCGAGTACTCTACACTTCGTAAATTCTTCGTAATGTTAACAGTAGAAACTTTTCGCATAAGCAATATTAATATAAAAAAACAATTTAACGTTAAGTCGAAAACTTGCAAAATGTTATAATTATGCTACATTCAATTCAGTTTTTCTTTTAATTATCCAAATCTAAAAATGAAATTCTAATACTTATTCGAACATTACGCCATACATTTTCATTTAACGTTTAAGCTGTTCTGTATCGGACAAAATAGTCAATTCTAAGTTCCATTACGTTTGAAATCGAATTGCGTTGACGATTTATTTATTTATTTTTATTTATTATTTAGGACAACTTACAAAACATACACTATTACAAGATTATACATATAAGATATACAAATACATACCGAGTGTTGCTTTAATTAAAAGTTGCCACGGCTTGTTAACGGACACTTAAAAATTATACATAATTAGTCTAAAAAATAAAACATAAATTTAAACTACAATTAAAATTAAAATTAAAACTACAATTAAAAACCACTTATTAACTGTGGACATAATGTAAATAGTGTAAATCAATAAAAATTAATAGTTACACACAAAACTTGACCGAGACCAATGACATAAATCATGGAACAAATGAAGAAACAACATTATTTTTAAATTTTGGAAGACTGTCTGAGAATATGTCTATGTCTATTGCACGATCTTTTGACAACTTGTTATACTGTTTTAAGAGCCTATTTATTGTGGCATTCTGACACAGGTTGGTTTTGGATATTTTGGTCGAAAAAGGGGCGTATTTATCTACACGACGCCACCTCGAAGGTGCGTTAATATTTATTCTCTCAATAAGAAACGGGCAGTCCAACAAACCATTAACTAATTTGTACAAAAAGCTCATGTCCAATAACTATCTCCTGTCCGATAAACGATGGAGATTGAAGTGTTTCAATTGATTTTCATACGTCGGCAACAATTTTACCTTATTGCATTGAAACGTTAGGTGCCACAGGAAACGTTTTTGGATTTTCTCAAGACGCTTAATATGTACCTCGTAGTGCGGTGACCAGACTTGAGAGCAATATTCCAGACCGGGTCGAACTAGAGCCGAAAAAAGTTTGACCTTGGTTTGTGGTTTCCTGAATTCTTTTGCGTCTCTCATTACAAAGCCTAACATTTGAAATGCCTTATTTGCAACTGTGTCGATGTGGATGTTAAATTTAATTTTATTATCAAAAACAACTCCGAGATCTTTAATAGTGGTTACCTCTTCCAATATATTATTATTTATAGTGTATGTCTGTGTGTTAGGGAGTGTACTTCGCGAAAAGCGTATATACTTACATTTATCTGTGTTCAGAGCTAAACCGTTTGTCAAACACCAGTCCACCAGCCGATTTAAGTCAGCTTGTAAATAAAGAGCATCGTCTTTATTATTTATTTGTTTTGCGAGTTTGAGGTCATCAGCGTATAGAAAACATTTACTGTTTCATTTATGAAAATAAGTTAACTCAAATATAAATTGTCTAGCAATCTGCCCCGGCTTTGACCGTGATACATATGTAGCACTTATTTCTTCACTAATACACTACATCACTACATGACCTTTCTGAAAGAATATTTAAAATCGCTAGGACTAGTAGTTTTCGTTTGAAAACATTACAAAAATACATACGATAATACAAATGTTTCCTCAATATTACCTATATTTGTTAACATAGCGTAATTTAAGGTATAAATTGCACTGTTTATTGCAAACTATTACGGTCGTATGAACTTGAATAGAACAAATGATTAACGTGATCTTATACTTACCTATGTAGTACTACTTTGCTGTAAAATATGGTTTACGAGGAAGGAAAACATCTGTTTTAACATTCAGCAGCATTCAAATAACCTGCACAAATTAAAACTTTATCTCGTTGAAATAAAGTTCATTTTTATTTTTTCTTAAAAACATCAACACTGAAAAACTACGCACCTGAAATTGAATTAAGATACTTAGAAAATGAAGCTTCAAAACAGTATGTTTCTACGATATCCTATAAAATCATACACAAAATTATTTAGTACATATTCCATTCTTCCTAGAAATGCGCCCATTCGATAGCTTCGTCGAACTACCTCGATTTATTTTATCCTCTACCTGCCTCTGTGTAAAACTCTAACCTAAACATAAACCAGTGATTATTTGGAAAATCCGGAATAACAAAAATGTCGGAAATGGAGCACAAGATGGAACGTTTCAAGAACAGAATAATTCGTCTGCACGAGAAAATACAAGACCAAGTACAGAACAAGATGGAAAAATCCAAACTATCGAGATTCGTGTCGCATCTCTCAGATGACAAAAGTTCCATCGACTCAATGGACAGGGAGAGTATCGATAAATCGTCTATAGATTCTAAAGAACATAAATCAGATAGCATTCCATCTGTTATAATTGATGAGCCTAGTATTGCCGCAGATCCGAAGGAAATTTGTAAAGACTTTTTAACTGTTGAGAAACATGGAGTGCTGTACAGAAAATGTCGGTCTGCTACAAACTTGAATATAGATGATGATTATAGTTTTCATAGTTCAAGTGAATCGTGCTACTCGTGTTTATCTTCGAGTGATGAACGGTGAGTTTTTTGTGTATGCATCTACTGTTATGCATTTTGAAATTTATGTATTATTTATAGGGTATAAAGCGCACATTACGAAATCCTGATGTAAGAAAATGACTTGCCCAAATTAAAGCCAACGAAATTAATAATCTAATAAACGATGTCAGGCTATATTTTCCAGCTCCAGAAAGTAGGCCCATGTATAAGTTTTATTTTATTACGATCCTAATAACTGTAAGTTACACACATATTTAGGACCTTTCTATATATGTTTGTTATTGATTGGACGAGGCTAACAATTAATTAATTTAAAGTATAGATGAACTAATACTAAGAATACTACTATGTACTTATAGATACAATTATATCACCCTGTAAATATTAACATTTTAATATCATCGCTTTCAATAGAAACACCTATAAACATTCGGAATATTCTGTCGTACATTTCTGATTATCGAAATGAAAATCTTGTCTTTATGGGTAATCTGAATTCGGGACCTTGGTGTAAAAGTATTAACGGTCAATGACTTCATAAACCTTTCCTATCTTATATCTCAAGCTTCTTTACGGCATCTGACGACATCTTATTTGCAATGGCCTTATTAAAATGTGTCACATAGCTTTATGGAAATCTGATTATATTTTGCCTATAGTGAAATAACAAACGATTCGTGATAATAATAATTAAGAATCATAATATATTTTGTGAGAAATTTTATTAACCTTTCAAAAGAATGTTCAACAGTAGTTGTTTACAAAAGCGTTTAAAGATATTTAGTGTAAATAAATACAAATCCACAGAAGCGAAATCAGACCAAGAGCTGGAAGTCTCCCCCCTGGACAGAGTGTCGACATTCCGTTCGCAATAAACACATGTACAGACATTATAGAGAAGATTGGCAGTCGCTTTCCAAGGCTAAAGAATAGAAGCGACAGGATACATAGGGTACAGTTCTTTGGATACACATTGTGTCTAACACTTGGTGTGGTAACGTCCTACTTTCTTACAAGACTGGGAAAGCTCATGCAACATCAGTTACAAGTGTTATTGAGCGCTGGTGACCACTTAACATAAGGTGGCCCATCTCCTATTTTGCTTGTTCTGCCATAAATCATATAAAAACGTGGTCAATGTTGTTGTGTTATTTGTCTTGGGATCTATAATTACTAATGATATCGTTTCGTTTTTGTTATGTACTAACCTTTATTAAATATTGTGTACTATATAAACGTCGTACCTATACAGATTTCACGGTTGTGGTTAACATTATATGTTCTATGCTACTAAATTACTATAAGTTCTCCAGTATTTGAGTATTGGGTGTTTTATTCTTAATCATCAATATAATACTATATAACTTTTAATCAAGAGATTGTGGATACGTTTGTGTATATTTGTGTTAACCACTAACATAAACTCAAGCAACCCAAAGATTAAACGTATTAATTACATTTATCTAGAATCCCCATCTTCCAAATCCCAACCTACACTTGTCTTTAATAACAATCAAGGATTTGCTAAAGCAAGATCCTTAACATTTTCCCTTCACATCTTAACAAAATAATTGAGGTTTTTGTATGAACTAGAGCAAAACATTACAACAAAATTTCTACACAAGACACTAGTTCATTAAACGTTACGAGAAAATTGATGTGCAATTTTATTTATTGCGTTGTCAGCGCTGCGCATTACGGGTAACACATGCTGAACAGTTACCCTTTTAAACACCACACTGAGCTATGAGTCCACATTTTTATTAATCTATTAAAGTTATCTATATATTTTTATTTCTTCGTTTTGTATAGATTTGGCAAACTAAATTATGTGGTGTTAAATAAGTATTTTTTCTTTCTTTATTGAACATAATAACCTAACGAAATATTTTATTGAATTATTTTTAATAGAATTTTATTGATGAGACAATGTGGCACATATTTTAATAATATAAAACGACGTTTAATGAATATTGGTCTATTTTCCTACAATTAAACTAGAACAAAAAAATAAATAAATTACACAGGTACAATCTGATCAACACTTTCCATAAACGTGTGGACAAACAGGCACGCATCATTTATTTTCAGACTTTTTAATCGCAATACCTGTTATAAATTGTCACACTGCATCAATAATACATACCTGACAAAATTCCTCCCTAACTATCTTAAATTCTTTCTACACTTAAATATTAGATGAATTACCTATAACAAATCTTCTTTGCAGTACCTCCTAAAGAACACGCGCTTAAGTGACGTGAACAAGCGGCTAAAAGCTCAAATATGGAGTTCCGTAGTGACTATCGTGCTGGTGGAAGCCAAGAACCTCCCACCCATGGATCTGGACACGAGATCGAGTGACCCTTACTGCAAGTTTAGGTATAGATGTTTGTTATTTAAAGCCGTATTATGTATGCTATTTTGTTCAGGTTTGTACCGGAATTAAGCCTATTTAAAAAAGTGGTTGCGTCGTTTAAAAATTATGTAACGTTATTGAAGAAATTATACATTATTACTCCAGTAGTCTCAGTGATTATCTTTTATGATATTTGTTGTGCTATTTGTCTTGGGGTCAAAAGAAAAGTATTTGCTTTCGATTCATTATATCAGATAAAGTCTTACCAATTTTTACCGACGTTCCCAAAACGAAAGAGCTTCTGAATTCGACTGCTTTTTTTGTATGGGTGCATTTGTGTGCGAGTGTATGTTCGTGTGTTTTGTGAGAATTTATAACTGTGAATGTGTTGCAAAGTTTTGAATTTATCAACTCTCTATGTTAACAGCGGGTTTTTGAAACATTAGATTTTCTGTATAATAGAAATCCGTAAATGTCCCATTTCGTTATTATTGTTTCGCATTGTTACAGGTTAGGTAACGAAAAATACAAAAGCAAGGTTGTATGGAAATCTCTACATCCATCCTGGTTGGAGCAGTTTGACCTGCACCTGTATGATGATCAGGAACAGATACTGGAAGTCACTGTATGGGATAAAGATAAGCAGACGAAAGACGACTTCTTGGGAAGGTAAATATAGCATACTAGCTGTGCGACGCATGTCATATATGATATATTTATAACATATAGCCTTACTTCGTAAATGTACTATCTGTCACTAAAAAAATACTTCAAATGGGACCAGTAATTCTTGAGATAGTGTGTTCAAACAAACTCACAAACTCTTCGGTTTTAAATTTTAATATATCATTTAGATACTACCATAAATGGTAACTGGTAAATAAATTGTAGATAGCATTTGGTGATACAAGGATGAACGATATTATTGTACTGATGCCAATAAAATTCTTTCGCACATACTTTCTTAGCATATAAATAAGTATTAAAATGAAGTCTCTTTATATAGACATGTGTTTATTGTCCTTATTTAATTTAATTTGTTCAAAAACTCTTTCATTTTCAAATTTGCTTGATAGAAATGATTAAAGTAGTGTTTTGTTTAATCAGTTGTAAAATAATGATTTATCCAAGAAGTTTATTAGTTAAATAGTTGTTTTTAGAGTTCCGGAACTAACCTATTTGCTGACGTAACTCTGTTGTTATCTTTAAAATAGTTTAACACACATACTACGTATACGCTACTTATCAAACCTTGACCTAGTGGTACTTCTATCAGGAACTAGTTTTAGCCCGTGGATTCACGTGATATCCATTAAAATAGATATAATTTATATAGTCGTCGTAACTATAGGAAGTTCCAGTGTTTTTGCATATTAAAATATCGAATTGATTGTGGGAATCATTAGAACAAACATCCATATATCAATATACTAATCATAAATACATACAGTTAAAAAACACGCTGTAATGATCGAATCAACTAGACTTGCTCTTATAAATAAGGAATACAGAGTAAGGAAATAATTTAATCCTAAGATAAATTATTGAATTGTAACCAACCAATGATTACAATGTATGTATTAAATCTATGGGTCAAAATCGACTCTAAAGGAGTAGATTACATACTAACATACAGGTGGCGCTAACAATAGCGTGTTGAAAACACATCAATAATATATATTCACTACCGGTCTGCCCCGGCTTCGCCCGTGGTACATTTATAACCTATAGCGTTCCTCAATATATAGGCTATTTAACACTGAAATGAATTTTCAAATCGGACCAGCAGTTCATGAGATTAGCGCGTTCCAACAAAAAAAAAACTCGACAGCTTTATAATATTAGTATATATATAAATTTAAAACTCTATATTGACCTATCTATTTTGCTTTCAGATGTACAATAGACCTATCAAAATTAGAAAGAGAAAAAACTCACAACATATGGAAGGATCTAGAAGATGGAAATGGGCAGATATTTTTACTCCTAACTATAAGTGGTACCACTCAATCTGAAACTATTACTGACCTGGCTAGCTATAGAGAAAACCCTAGGGATATACAGAATATCGAAAAAAGATATGTGAGTAATCAGAAGTTGGTTATGTTTTTAAAAAAGATTATTTGCTTTATGTCCATACCCGGGTCTAAAGTAGCTTATATGCTAATACAAAGTATAACCTATCCCTACCAAATTTTATATAGATACGATAAAATTCTTTTGAAAGAATGGAAAAAATTCGATCACGGGGCGCGATTCGAACCCGCGTTTCTTGCCTAACCGTAGCAACGCCTAGCTTCTCGACCACCCGTGATCCCGCCAAAAGCATTGAAATATGCTATAAAACTAAAAAAAAATTAAAAATAGATACGATAAATGTAATTTTTATTTTTATTTTTTTTTGTTATTCTCAAAATGTATTAATTGTAAGTTGTTGTATTTGTGATTAAAAGTATTTTCTTTCTTTCTTTCTTTCTATAAGTTGTATTCGTGTGAAATAGTCACAAACATCCACACTTACGTTAAGTTCGTATATATGTATTATATGATTTTCTGTAGGCGTGGTTCCGCCTCAACGAACAATCCAGCGGTGTTGGATGGCTGTGTGTTAAAGTGTATGGCGCTAAGGGCTTAGCAGCTGCCGACTTGGGCGGTAAATCTGATCCGTTTTGTGTCCTGGAGTTGGGCAATGCAAGACTACAAACGCACACAGAGTATAAGACGCTGACGCCAAATTGGATGAAGATATTCACTTTGTAAGTCGTTTTGGTTTATGCGTAACTGAGAATAGGATCGATTCGCCGCCATGTTGTGACGTCATAGTCAATTCAAACTCGCTAATAATCTGAGACTACATGTAAGAGGCCCTCATAGGAAGGAACCCTCATAGGAGGCTTGTGTCCCAGCAGTGGGAACATATTTGGGCTGATGATGATGATGACATGTAAGAGTCAAATCAGAAATTAACTGTTGTTGAAATTCAAAAAGGTTTTCTAAGTAACTAAAAAAAATAGTTGCCCATCTAATTTATAACCATTCCAACAGTTGTTTAACCTCGATTATTGATTATTGTTACACCGACAATAGACAATAGACAAAAATGCATTGTCTCTGAAAATTTATATGATTTTTGGATAACATATTTAGAGACGATTAATCGCAGTCTTGAATATTAGGCCCTTGGTTAAGGAACTAAAAAAATTAAATATAGCCTGTGTAACTTGCTACCAAAGAACATAATGATATAAAATTATTAATTTTAAACTTATTAAATACACAATAACATAGTGCTTGGTGCACATATGCACGTATATATGCATATAGTGAAGTCCCGTGTCCCCTAGTGGGGTATGGGGCAGATGATGTACATCTGTTTCACTGATCGATTTTCTTTATGAACAAGTAGGTGATCAGCCTTCTGTGTCCTGCCAAACCGAGACTTTTTTTTTGCGTCCCCACCGGGACTCGAACCCAGGACCCCTCGGTTCTAAGCTCACGCGCTATAACGAGGATAATAAAGCCTATGTATATGCATATATATATACGCTTTATTATCGTCAAATATTATTTGATGCATAGGCCTACGAAGATTAGACAAGAGTTCCAATGTGTCTCATTTAAAAAACATAATCGAAAAATACTGTAAGGATGAGATTTAAATCAGTTTTATTTAATGGTTACATTTTACGAAAATAAATAGACAGGTAATTACACCAGCACATTTTAAACGAAAACCGAGTTAAAGCACTTAGTTTTGAAACTGCAATCAAATGTCATTTGTAATGTTAATTTATTTAAATGAAAAGATAGTTAAATTCTAGGCTGTAACAAAATATTACTATTTATTTTTTTAGTACGTTAACTAACCTCCTGGCATATTTTCAGTACAGTCAAAGACATAAGTTCCATTTTAGAAATAACGGTATATGATGAGGATCACGACCATAAAGTCGAGTTTTTGGGTAAACTGGCAATACCGTTGTTAAATATAAGAAATGGGGAGAAAAGGTGGTTTGCGCTAAAAGACAAGAAGATGCGAGCTAGAGCAAAAGGAAACTATCCACAAATTCTATTGGAAATGTCTGTGATTTGGAATCCGGTGAGTTCTGATTAATTCATTGAAATTATTTCTTTTCGTATCTTCGTTGTTTACTTTATAATCTTATATAATCTTTTTTTACCGAACTCCTCCGAAACGGCTGGACCGATTCTTTTGAAATTTTGTGTACATTTCGGGTAGGTCTGAGAATCAGCCAACATCTATTTTTTGATAAATGATAAGAATAAGGCAGAACGGCGTTTGCCGGGTCAGCTAGTTATATATATTATCTATTCAAGTGATGAAAACTATAATAGAAATAGAAATAAAAAATGTATCAACAAGCCAAAAATTACACATTATATATTATTTAAACAGTTATTATACTAATATATATATTGTATATAGTAACCAATATTAATATATTATATGTAATAATAATAGTAATTTCTTCCTGTACCTAGTTAAAAGCAGCTATACGAGTAGTAAATCCGAAAGAGCCTAAGTACATGCACCAAGAAGCTAAATTCAAAAGACAATTATTCATTCGTAACGTCATGCGACTAAAGGCCATCATCATGTGGTTCATTGAAGTTGGGAAAATA
This sequence comes from Zerene cesonia, assembly GCF_012273895.1. Classification (NCBI taxonomy): domain Eukaryota; kingdom Metazoa; phylum Arthropoda; class Insecta; order Lepidoptera; family Pieridae; genus Zerene; species Zerene cesonia. The sequence continues at coordinate 1,953,737 of NC_052126.1, read as the reverse complement.
TTACAGTAAGTTACCTAATTCTTTATAATATTAACCTTATTTAATTTTGTTTGTCTGTTTGTTAGGTTTTCTTCAGATTAGTTATATTTTTTATATTAGGTGATACATGTTGAACGATAATTTTAGAACCTGTATTGAGTTATCAAGGTACTTGCTATGGATGTATTTATGTTATGTAACTAAGTACCTAGTATGTTCCTGACCCTTCCTTCTCCATTCTTTTCCAGCCATCAATCCTTTCCTTATCCCTTACCCCTTAAAAGCGGGCAGCGCAATCGCAGAGACACTAAAAAACTTCTGGAAGTATCCGGTTACTGCAATTGAAAAAATGTGCATACCCTCACACTTGTCTCAATTGACATGGAATGAATATCAATTGAAATCAATTGTTGTTATCAATAAACGCGCTTACAATAAAGTTTCTATAAAAGGCAAGTTATTGTACCATTATGTACGACCGTACACCCATTTGCATCCATTAGGTATAATTTATTTAGATAATACGACATTAAATGATAGCATTCTCTAGTATTTTAAGTCTTTCGAATAAAAAAGTATCTTCATTTATTTTTTTCTTTATAATACATATTAAACAGTGATTCACAAAAATAACAATATATATAGGCAACTTTTTATTCCGATATTCCGTAGGAATACGGACTTTGAAAATATCTGTCTATATTGCATTAAGTTAGCCTTCAAAGACATTTTATTATAAAAAATATGATAATTCTCATTAATATCAAGTTAGCCCACAAAGATATTAATAAATTTTTGAAATATGTAATTATTATTATTTATTGTAATTGCTTTTCAGGGACTGTTTCGAATGGGAATCAAAAATATTGTCTTTCATTGGTCTTCTAGCATGGCTTGCCTTCTGTTACTACTACGAAATGTGGATGTTGCCATTTCTAATGCTCGTATTCTTCGCAAGGAATTGGCTTATATATAGATTGACGGGTTAGTGTGGATTGATATTTTTGCTTTGTTTAGAAAAAACGCAATGTATTGAGTAAAGCTAGGTATTGCCACAGATAACACAATACTACTAGTATGGCTGTAATACGGATTCTCATATTTATCTGTCCTTGTAATAGTTTTCATGGTATTTTCCATAGTCCTTATGTACATTTTAAATATTTTTTTTTTATAGACGTAGAACCAAAATATTTTTATTTACATCTTTTTTCGTAATTAAAACTACTATTAATTTTGTTTCTCTTTTATTTATAGCACAATTAAACATCTACAAAAGTCCTCGGGAATATTTAAAATCATTTTTATTTAGTAGTAAGTTTTAATGTTTGTTCGTTTGCATGCAAATTGATATCTACTAATTTAGAATACATTTTAACTTCGTGTGATATTAATTAATATTTATAAATGTATTCAATGTTCTATGTTTTATATAGGAATAATTTTAAAATACTAAGGGCCGGTTTCAACGCTTGTTGATATAGTTCCTGCTAGCCTAATTGACGCATTTTGAGATAAAGGTATTCTTATACATTATTTGTCGTTTTAGCTGACAGATTAGCTAAACGGAACATATCCGAAAGTTGTAACCTACCCTAAATATCCATTACATGTAAAATATTAAGTATCTCAAAGCCTTATTAATATTTTAAAGATACATAAGTAATTATAAGGATTAATTCATTTTATTTGACAAGACATAAAAAATTGCGATCTCTGGTAGCTACAGACTTTTTATCACACATTTATTAGCTTTACCTGTATATATATTATACGCACATATTTTTTTTTTTTCTTACCAAAAGTCAGTTTAATTAAAATACAAAGCAAATATACGTTTGTCCCACTTATATTATAAACGCGAAAGTTAGTAAGAAACATCATGTATCTTTTACTTTACGCAAAAACCTCTTTTGGGATATGTATGAATTTTTCTAAATATATAGATAATAGAGAAATTTTGAAAGAATAGAAAAAATTTCTCATTTATAAAGCATTTCAATGCTATAAACCTAAAAATTAAATTTGATCTAAATTAAGAAAAGATAATAGTTAATAGTAGTTAATTAACACATAGGCTACATTTTAACCTAGTACGACGCGAGGGAAGCAGGTTCCAGCTAGTATAACATGAAATAAATTATTTCAGGTGGCAACCCATTATTGCTACCAGTGGACGATGATGATTTACTGGCTGAAGAAGATGATGAAGAAGAAGTGGATAAGGTAAATAGTTTTTTTTTTAATACGCTTACTAGTACCTGTGTGCATATTCCATATAATATGTTATTAATACAAAAATAGTGTATATTCTAAAGTCTTAAAACTCGTTTATGTAGTCACCGATTATAATAAAAAACTAGATAAGACTAAAAGCAGTGGTGGCTCAGTGGTGAGGACCTCGAACTTAATATCGATAAGTCGGGGTTCGAGACAGGCGAGCGTGCAAGAAATAAATTGATTTTTCAATTTATCTGCGCATGTGGATAATATCATCACTGATCAAACGGTGAAGGAAAAGATCGTGAGGAAACCGGCATGTCCAAGAATCTAAAGTTCGACGACATGTTACATCTGCCAACCCGCAATTGGCCAGCGTGGTGGATTATAACCAAAACCCTCATAGGACGCCTGCGTCCCAGCAGTGGGAACATATATGGGCTGATGATGATGATGATGATAAAGACTAAAACGTTTTCTGTAGTCGATGTATTTTAGTTTTCATTTTCATAGCAATAAACATTTTTCTCATATAGTCAATAGATTAAACGTATACATAACCCTGAATGCCAAATAAACTTCGCTTTTAATAGATCTATAATATTATGAGATTTCATAATAATTCTCTCAGTAACAATTATAAGAATACATGACTTCGAACCAGTGGCGTAGCTATCATAGGGCCAGGTGGTGCAGTGCACCAGGGTCCCGGAGCTTAGGGGGCCCTCTTAACCTCAGCTTTGAAAGAGGGGAGGAAGGCGAAAAGAGGGGAGGAGGGCCCGATTCTTTCCCTATGCATCAGGGCCCTTGTCCCCCTAGCTACGCCACTGCGTCGAACACCTACGTACTTTCTCTGAACCTTATAACAGTAATTTATTCACAGGAAGAGAAGAAGTCATTAAAAGAGAGGCTTCAAGCGATACAAGAAGTGACGCAAACTGTGCAAAACGCGATTGGATATGTCGCGTCTTTAGGAGAAGCTGTTAAGAAGTATGTTTAATTATAGTATTTTAGCTTTGATAGATCGACCTATCCGTCATTACATCTGTATATTCGTTACTTTACAGAAGAGCAATTTGATATTTGTCAAGCAAAAAAAATTACATTTTTCTTAATTGTTTTAGTGGGTTGATTCTTTATTACTTAATATTGGTTGTTAGCCAAGCCTAGAGCCAGGATTTCCCCACTTAGAAAAAATGGTTGTTAGCCAATAATCAACTATTGTCAATTTTTTTTCCAATTAAATCATTGGGACATCTCGATTCAGTAGTTTTTGCGTGAAAGAGTAACAAAACACTGTGTGTGTTCCTTCCTTACAAACTTTCGCATTTATAATATTAGTAGGATAACATAATTATTACACATTTCTTTTTGGGTTTAAATGTGATATACAATAAGTATTATTGAACAAATAATAATAAAATGGTGTACTTTTTTCAGCCTAATGAACTTCACGGTGCCATATCTTAGTTACTTAGCAATAATTATGCTTTTCGGAGCGATGACAGTGTTGTATATGATACCTTTAAGATATTTACTAATGGCGTGGGGTAAGTTTAGTTATTATATTATTTAACTGGTCATTTTTAAACATTCAGGATAGGTTCTGTTTATCTTATCTGTCAGTTAAAATAAAAGCTAATGTATGAAAATATAGGACAAAAATACGTGTTAAATAGGCTATTATCAGCAAGTGATACAGCCCTATAATTAATTATAAAGACAAATATTTTATATCCATTCAAATATATCAAATGACACTAATTTCCACCCGCAGCTTCGCCCGCGTAGTAAAAACGGCGCGTTTGCCGTTCCCGTGGGATGTTCAGGATAAAACCTATCCTATGTCATTTCTCAGATCTCGGACTGTGTTTGTACCAAATTTCAACAAAATTGATTTTATAAACGTGAAGAAGAGAATTACAGACTTGCGTTATAATTATAATGATAGGGATTTTACGTGGAAATTTTAATAATGTCATTTAATATAAGAAGTAATAAATTTGTTCCTTATTATATCAGCCAGTTACTGTTCGATACATTTCACTATTTATCAGGTTTCTTTTGTTTTAATATATAAAGAAAGAAATAAAGAAAACAAGCTTTATTGCCAGATAACAACCTTAAAACCAATATAACATAAAGTATATATCTAAATTTTAGGTGTTAATAAGTTTACGAGAAAGATTTTAAGACCGCACACAATACCAAATAACGAAGTGTTAGACTTATTATCCAGAGTACCAGATGACGAAACATTGGTAAGCCTTCTGTTTTTATTCAAACTAACCATAATAAAAGCTTGATCTTTTGATGAAGATGATAAAGATGAAGTTGCCTGTAAGAGATTGCTGTTCAGCAATAAGCCCTTCTGTACAATTAATCCCTTTTAGTAACGCATTATTTGTACCGTAATCACTATAGTACCTGGATGACCGCTTTGCTCGGTTTAACTTCGTGAAGTTAGATTGTTTATAAGCGTTTTTTCCAAGATCGTTTAGGCATTTTTAAGTGAACACGCATTAAGAAGACACAAAACAATATAAACAATTAGTCTAACCTCAATTGGCTTCGTTACTTAACAACGCCATCTGCTGGAACTTTAATTATTTGCCAAAAAATAGTATTAGTATTATTATTCGCCAATAGATGTCAGGAAGAGTCGCTAAGTTTTAGTCGATAAAACACGAATATGACATTTTCTAAAAAAGATTCCTATCTAGATCGATTTATCGCCCCCGAAACACCCTATATACTAAATTTCATGAAAATCGTTGGACCCGATTCCGAGATTCCAATTATATATATACAAGAATTGCTCGTTTAAAAGTATAAGATTAATGTTTTCGTTAAACATTAATTCAATCGTAATAATGGAGTATTTGCAAATATTATTTTAGTACTTTTGCAAGTAAAAAATAATGTAATGTTCAGAAAAAAAATGCATCACGATATATTTTGATAATTATAAAGTTATATGAGTTTTATTAAAATTATACGCAAAAATAAAAAATGTATTTATAACAATATTCCTTCAGTTGGACGTTCGAGAATTAAAACCTCACGCACCGAGCGAGCGACGCGACGCAAGAAAGAAACACAAGGCATCGTAGCGTTCGCTAAAGATTCGTCGACGAATCAAAGAATACATGGAATCTCTAGAAAATTAATATAATTATGTACATTTGTTATTTTTATTGGGTTTTGTAACAAAGAGGTGTTATTCTCTTGTTATATGATAGCTGGTAACTGGTTTGGTGGTTTACCTTATGGTAAGTAATCAACACCGCCCATGAACATTTTCGGGGTTTAGGAATGGAACGGGAATAAAGGAAAGGATTGAAAAGGGTCAGGAAAAGGATACGGGCCTCCAGCTCCCCCACTCACCGAGCGAAACACGGCGTGGTACGACCCTAGTGGAAACTTGCACAATTCGTGCCGAAGCGTACTCAACTCCTACACTCGACGTAATATATTGTAATCTTATGAGAATGTTAAACTTAATCGCGAAACAACTAAACGTAACAAATGCACAAAGAAAATCATTTATATTTCAAAGAACGATTAATTGCTATGTATGCTAGCTAGGATTTATACTTGGCGTATATCAAAATTTCTTTACTATTACAATCTTTACTAAGTATGTATATATTTGTTTTGAAAATCAACGAAGTTTCAATTGACAACATTTCAAAATTTTAAGCTACTGTTTTTTTTTTTATTTTCATTAAAACTCTTATAATTCTCATTTTATAATTATCTTATTTTAAAATATCGCGCCAAATGACGCCATTAATACGGTCAGGAATACATTTTTCTTGTGCAAGTTCAAAAAATTGTATGTACTGTAACGTATGATGTCATCACATAATTGTTCGTTTAAAACTATTAATATTTTAATATATTTACGGTGGCAAAACAAAGAAGCGGTGTTTATGTTTCAAGTTTTTATAAAAAATGAAATTTTGTCAATTGTAAATAGGCACAATTTCATTGGCTTAGCAGTAAACACAGAAAAACCAAATTTTTATTATTGTAATTAATTAGATTTGATATCGTTGACTACCTAAATACTGGATAAATTAATGAAATTATTATTGAATCATTAAAAAATAACCTTTAGAAGTAAATAGTACCTGGTGGAAACGTCCAAAAGTGTTGAGTAAATAAAATTAGATCTTGGAGATCATTCTAATAGAATAATAATGACTGATTATATTAGCATTTTGATCCTATATGTTTATTTTAATATTAATCCCGTTGTGTAAAAACAGAATAGATTATGGTAGTATGAGAGTTATATAACAATGATATCATTTAGGAACACTAAATAATTATAAATCAATATAATATCTTCTATATATTTATCGTTAGACCTAAATTCTTAACTATTGAAGTAAATTGTAATCTTTCCTATGTGTATACATATACGTGTTTATATCTTAACCATACATTTCCTTACCTTCAATTTAATTTGATGGAAGTCAAAGATCAAATCTTTGTTTCCGCTACATAATGTTTTTATTTATAAATTAGCGCAAAGTTATTTATTTTAATAGATACGTATCTGTGATGTATGAATCTTTGTTATTTTAGAATTGTATCGTTTTTAATCGAATATGGCAACACCAATTTTTATAAATATTATCGTATCTTCCATTAAATTTTTGTATTTTTATTGACATAGATTGCCGCTAGAAGCTTCCGTACTTGTTTAGATTTAAGAACCTAATAGCATGGACTAATTGAATAGCGTTCCAAACAATAACGTATAATTACTTTCCTCGTTTTAGTTTGTGCGTTAATATGTTTAAATTCAACTGTTTTAGATTATGATGTAAAGTCATATTTAAACATAGATAGTATAAGACTGAGACCAATCTCATTATTTATTCATCATATTATAATAGACGTTGTTGACTAAACTTTATTTTATAACTATTTGTCTAGATTGATTAAAAAATTCACTATTAATGCATTTAAAATTAAAATGAATAAGATATCATATATAGCATTTTGGACGTTTTTAAAACTAGTTAAATTACAATTAGAAATCATTAAAGCATGCTTTTAAAATGTAATCTTGCCTACGTATTATTTATTTTATTACAAATTTACTCTAGTCATACAAATTATTTTCAACTTTGAAAGTGCTATAATTTTCTTTGAATAAAATTATGCACAATTTATAGCACATTTTCATAATAATGCACATGTGCACAAGCAAACTCGATGTAGATTATATTTATTGAAATTGTGATATTTAACGCAATATTATAAGCTTAGATCGTTATATTGTCGATTTAGTATAGATAGGGCGATTTGTAAGTAATCATTGACAGAATTCCTTTAATATCTATAAATCTCTAAATCTTTCTATAATAATTGTATTTATTGTAAAGTATACCTACTTCATCGCATATCCATCACCCAATTTTGTGTGTTACTTAATAACTTTTTACGGGGTGAACCGATTTTGATGAATCTTTTTTAAAGCTTGTGCCTCCCGTGTGGTCCGATTTAAAATCGGTGAACTTCTTACAAATTGGGGGTAATTTAATTTTTTGTGAAAAGCAATGATGTAGGTAATCTATTCATTTCACTGCATATCCTTAAATGAATGTATTTTCCCTTTGAAAACGTTTTCACCATAATTTTATACCTAATGTAAATGTATGAAATTTAATACCTAATTTACGTTGTTTAAAAATTGAAAATACTATTATTATTAATATAAGAAACACAAGTGATCAATGTTAACGCTTTTCATATTTTAAAAAATAAAATGAGTTATAAAAGTTAATACTTTGTTTCATTCCTCAGTTTTTAATGATACCACTCACTCACATCATTTGTGCGAAGATATCCTATGCAGGCGTCATTAATTTTATAATCATTATTACATTAAAAATCTGCCGTGAATCAAGTTTGGCTGCTTCAGAGGTTTAGTTGTGAACAGCGAAATCCTAGATATATACAGCTATGTGTCTGCCCATTTGTCTGAAATCATATAAGATTATAAACCTTCATGTGTTCCAAACCCTTAAATAGCGACTTGTAAGGAACTTGGGTCCACTACACATACACACACATGAATAATGACGAATTCATCTGGGGCAAACATTGCAAAGAAAGTGAGTTTCCATTATCAAGATTGGCGAAGCTTTCACAAGGACTCTTGGCCTTGTGCACGCTTTTTTTATACTACATACTATAAAAGTGCCATAAATCTTGATACTTAAAAGCATATTGCACTAAATCGATTGAAAATTTTATCCTGGCAATTTTATTGTCTATGTCCATACTCTTTGACTTTGTCAATTCTGTCAGTTCATACATTCATTGTCTGTCAATGAGTCGTGGCCGTGGTTAGCCGATTGAAGTGCCAAAAAGAATTCAACTCACCCCAGACCGATATTTTTAACCAAAATGGGTTCCAAATTGCAAGAGTACAAAGACACGTTAGAACGCAACTTAAATGACAAAAGCAAGCCATGGACGAAATATTTCGAATTAGCCGAACAGAAAACTGGCATGAACAGGGTCTATATCTTTGTCGGTGGGTAACTTTTTTGAACGTTTATTTATAACTTTAGCGGTGATTTTTGACGTTTGTTTTAAATTGCAGGCTTAGTGGCGTTCACCGGTTTATATTTAGTATTCGGATTTGGAGCTGAATTAATATGCAATTCAATTGGTTTCGTGTACCCGGCTTACATGTCGATGAAAGCATTGGAGTCGCCACAGAAGGACGATGATACAAAATGGTTGACATATTGGGTGGTATACGCCGTCTTCTCAATAGTGGAGTATTTCTCCGACTTCATTGTCGGCTGGTTCCCGCTATACTGGCTAATTAAGGTGAGTACTTTTCAAGGTTGCCCCATGTGGTAGGTAATATACAAAAAAACTTAAATATACAAAAATACAAAAAATCTCCCTCAAATAAGGCTTTTCTAGTGTTTTTGCTTTAAAATTTCAATTAACAAATTCAGTTTTTGTTATTAAATATCTTACCAAAGTATTATTTTCCATTTAGTATTTTACATTAATCTGAATTGTAAATTAGAATTACAATAAGCAGAATATAATAAAATCTTATCACAGAAATCAATGACGAGTCAGTTTATAGCTGCTGTAGGTATGAAACTTCACAACTGTATCATGAAGTGTTATGCAATAATAATATTAAGAAGAAAATATTGCATGTAACCAACGCCTTTAGACTTGATTTTGTCTACTTTAAACAAACAGATTTAATTCAATTTGAACATAATATAGATGTATAAAAAAACATGCATTATAATAACTTCTAGTAATTCTAAAAAATTCCCATGAGAATAAGATGGAACTAACACTATGGAAAATAACACTCTCATCATATCATGAAACTAAAAGAAAGACAAACAAACAGACTTTCACATTTATTATTTTAGTAATGATATAATTATTAATTTAAATATCCATTTCCATTCTATAATTCTACTCTTAATTTGTCATTAAAAATGAACAAGGCAATGAAATTGTGAACATGTGTTTCCTATCTAAAATTCCATCTGCAATATGTTTTTAAATAAATTCAAATGTTTATTTATTTCTTGGACAAAATGTTATTAACGAGTATAGAAATATGCTATACATGTTGCTTACAAATTATATAACCATCTTGTTTTATGATGAAAATTGTACAAAAGTTTATATAAAACATGTTTTTACCAAACAAAGATTTGGTATGAGTCATATTGCCTCTAATTCGAACTTTGGAACATGGGTCGGATTACTTTTTATACAAAAACTATAACGAAACTTAAATCCATAACTGAAATCAACTCATTTATAAATAGATAACATTTACCTTTTTAATATTTAGATTTGATCCTAAATACACATAATGCATTTATTGACATTCTTAAAAATTAAGGAGATTATCCATTTATTAGTATTTTTCTTTTTGTGTTTGATAGAATATTGTTGTGATTTTGTATTTTAGAAACTGGAGTGACATCTCCTGTCCACAGGGATGTCAATAACCTTTATTGTAGATTAACTTACTTAATACAGTCTAAGAGTAATTGCTATGTTATGTCTAAATCTGATAAAAATTTGTATTGAGAAAATTGGATTTTTATAGACTAGTTTAATCAATACTATATGCCTTCCATTGTATTAGAATTAGAACTAAAATTCATTTTTTCGTAAAAATGAATCATTTACTTTCGAATTTCCATTTGTGTTGCAACATGCCAGCATTATTCACTCGAACTTATCTCTATATTGAATGTTTGATAAGAATACATAGGTAACTCCGCTTCTGTTATCAAACTATGTTTATATCATACATATACAAATAACAGTAATCAGTAATGAAAATTATAATAAGTGATGTATTGTTTTTTGGTAAATGCTTAATGAGGACTGTTCAATGTTAAGTAAAATAATTTAGTAGGTTTTTGGTATAGTGTATAGTAATGACAGTACATGACGCTGAGTGTAGAATTCTATGAAAATTAAAGAAAAAATTAATAATAATAATTCACACACTAAGCATTTGGCACACACACACATTTAAAAAATCTATTATTTTTGTTTGTGTTTAACGGTTATGATCGCATTTCAACCACAGGGTGACCACTAGAAGTAATAAGTTAATAATGTGTAAATTAACCATCACTAATAGGTTAATGTGATACTCTAGACGTAATAGAAGTTTGATCACATTTATTTTAATAAAAAATCATCAATGAAACATTAAAAAGTCGACATTCTCAAAAATATCGATTTTTGTTAGGTAGTTTGTTTGTTCATATTTGTTTTATGTTGTAATGGAGATATTTTTATGATATGAATTTGGTGTCTGTATATAGATAGGGATATATAGTGACATAAGCTATTTACCACGGTGGAATATCTCATAACGATGGGTATTTCTTTTGAATTTATTTGATTATGCGGACGCAGCCGAGGGCGGAAAACTAGTTTGCTGTATGAGAAAGACATACCTCCGAGTGTGTATGCTGAGAGCAGTGCCAAAATCTTATAACATATAAATTAAATCAAATATGTATCTGCATTAATAAATTCATAATGAGATAGATATCATTGAAATCTATGTAATATCACATGAAATATTTTTAAATGCGATCAGTTTCTCACGTAATTTTATTACACATTTAAATTATCAATTTTATATATCCCATAGTACAAGTTTAGCAAGTAGTCGAGTCTAGATTAGAAGATTCGGCAATAGATAAGATGTCCGAGACGATGTTTTTATGATAAATTTTTTGAATTACATCTCATTCTATTTAAGTCCTTTAGAAATTAACAGAGGTTGTTGACGCGATTTTTTTTTTTCATCATATCATATCATTACTATAATAATACGTGCATACGCTCGCTGTCAAGTGTTCGAAGTGTAGGGTTTAAATAATATATTGAATAAATCGCGTTTAAATCCAAAACTCGACAATTTCTAAATGTATAATACTGGCGTAAAATCAAACAAGATTATACTATGACCGTCCTGTTTAGTACAATAATTCCAATGAACACTACATTACTATTAAGTTAATAACTAATATTAGACTTGAACTCTTTGTCACACTAGAATGGCTTTTGTTTCCACCCGCCTGCACAGTCATTCATTTATAATGTATAATGTATTTGAGAAATTCAATACTGCTTCACTTGGGTTCTGAATATTCAGTTACATACAGCGATTTAAAAATAGTAATTGAATATGTTGCATTGGGCATATTATTACGAAATATGCTTTATGGTAGGAAATAAATAGGTGGCATTTTGCTTGCTTATATTTTTATATTTATAATTTCTGCTTGATTGACTGAAAGAGACTAAATAACACACTTTTACTTTAATTATCAACATAATCGTAATTACTAAACAACTTATCGTCAGAGGACTCATTAAAATTCCCACCCTTAACTAAAAACCTATAAGCGTATAGTCACGTAAGGTAAAAATTTTCCAACATACACAATCGCATTGTTTTTTTTACACGCGAGGTCGTATATGAAGTTATGAATCATTGTTGTGTGACTTACCGCCAACACTAGTCAATAACGATAAACTTCATTATCTGTGCAGTGATATAATGAAAGTTAAAATTATACTCTTGTTTGACCTTATCTGGTACATTTTAAAATGTTACAAAATGACCTCTGGTTATTACTTAACTGTAATCGTGACTGTGGATAACTGCATCGTAGTTTACTCGCGTTCTATTATTATTTGTATTAATAAATATTTTATACAAAAAAGGTCCCGTGGAGGAAGGTTACTTTACCCCTCCAGATTATAAAACCCACGGAGTTACAGACGATCAAAACCGAAAAACAAATTACAGTCGAATTAAGAACCTGCCTCTTTTTTTGGGAATATCGGTTAATAACAATATTAAATAGACTCAAAATCTTTTAAATAAATGTTTTTCAAATATTAAACTGGCAATTAATATAATACTTTTCTCACGTCTAAATATGATTTTTACTTGCTACAAATGCGGTTTCACTCATTGAGCCTATATGTATAGCCATTATAGAATACAGAATCTATCTTGATTCTTTAAATATATCATCCAGACCCGTTCAGTAATTTTACCATAAGTCTATTTTACATTATTTAAAACTAATGTACGTAATTATAATAAGATAAACAAAACACTACGTCGATAGCATTGTAACCTCATAGGTTTTTTACATACATTATTTCAATTACTTGGTTATTCATATAAATTATTATAATTTATATGAATAAAGTTATTATTAAATAAACGCCTAAATCACTGGCATTATAATAATGCTCTTAAAAATCGGTCTTTATGTTAACCTTAATAATAAATCCAAATTTACTTTATCAACATTTTTTTAATAAGTAGACCTTTGTTGCTTCATTAAGATACCATTTTCAATATCTACTATTTAGGTATCTACTGTAAATGACCTAGTAATTATTGCAACCTACATTGTATGTCATTAACGTGGCTTGCATCACATACTAATTGACTATATAATTACGTTAAGCTTGTGGCTTGTCTTCTGGTTCATGTTTTAAAAACTTACGTCATTTAAAACAGTATATTTTATACGCAATTGTGTTTAAAAACTATTCTGAATTATGTTTTATAAACCATTCGTCTAAAATCCTTTGGTTTCACATTAAAAACTCAATAAAAAATCGTACCAGGAATAGTCGCTACAAAGGAAGATGGTAAATTGAAAATCATTTATAAGCTGCCCGCAATAATGCGACTCATAGAATTGATTAAACATCAATACACTGCATTCAACAAAAACGTTCCGCACTGATAATCTAAGTATATTAAGGTGATTATTTTGCTTGTTTGAACGCCAAGAACTCAGGAAGTACTGGCCGTTTCAAAAAGTTTCTTATTTCGATATATACGTGATCCATGGGTGCAATAGGCTATATATGTACCACGAGTAAAGCCAGAACGGAACGCTAGTATTTCACAAGTTGGTGTTTTACTTCACTCTACTTCCCTTTTTAAGTAGAAATCAAATTAGTGTTAGATAAAACTCGTTGTTAAATGAATCAATTTAAAACACACTTTGCACCAAACAAGAATCATCGCATTGAAAAAAAAAACTTAATGTAATAACGTATGAAGGGCAGTCTTATCGCTAAAAAAATATGTATTCCAGACAATCTCTATGAATACAGTAATCCTAAGAAAACCATTCTCAATTCCAGTGCATTTTCATCATCTGGTGCTACCTACCGACGGAGTACAACGGATCCCTGATAATTTATCACCGCATCATCCGTCCTTACTATCAGAAACACCACAACCGTATCGACGACATGGCCGCCTCAGGTGAGACAGCGGTTCTAAAACCAGACACTGATGTAAGGCATGCGTCTGAAACGTTAGGTCCTTTAATTCTCGCTGGGTTCTCAATTTTGAGTGGTACTTAAAAGTACATACTATGTCGCTATGCTACTTTCAGGTTCAAGGGATTTAGCGATTACTTGAAATTGGGTGCTGAATGAGATTTCCAGACTATATAAATATATGATGATAATATTTCGATACTTCGATAACTTAAGAAACTAAAATTTTTTGGGTGACCTAACGTTTTAGACAAAATTAATTTAAATTTGCATGATATCTCAAGTTTTTTTTTCAATCTATATAATATTAAAAAATCAAATCAAATATGTTATAGACACTCAAACTTCCAACCCGTAACATGATTGCATATATTTTTATTTTTAGATATTTTGAAAACTATTGTGAAGGATGCCAATAAAAGTATTGATAAAACGGTTAAATCATTCAACAAAGTGCTTTCAGATCTGCATAAAGACTAAAGCATCAGGGGTTATAGAGTAAGGTAAATGGTGCATGGGAAGAGATAGCTTGCAGGCTACCTGCGCTTTTTGTAAGGGATAGCGAAGCTAAATGTAAATAAAATAATAATTAAATGTTACTATGTGTCTTTATCAAATGAATTAGTTGAATTTTTATGGGAAGCCAGGTTTTAGTTGACTATAAGTCTATATTTATAATGGTGACAGTCAAGTATTAATTGCATAGACTATAGAGTAATCAAAGATAATAAAATACTAAATAATAAAATAATACTATACTCAATAATAAAAAATATTGTCATGTAAGTATGACAAATATTATCCATATGTGTCATTAATCTATTCTTTTTAAAGATTACATGCAAACTCAGCTTTAAACTTTAATTGTACTGATATCAAATGGTTATTACCAAGTATTAGTAATAATGAATGAATCATTGGGAGGTTATGTTATTTTTTAATTAAAATCTTAATCACTTAAATATTCCTCAATTAAAACTTGGCTATTCGGTTATATTTTTCTCTTGAATATATAATATAATTAATGTCTATCAGAGCTTAGCTTAGGCACATTATTTAGGAATGGTTCAGTTACACTAGAGCTAGAATCTGCTTATGTCCTAATCACACTCATTCTAAAAAAAGCCAATTCTCATCATTCTGAATGACTTATCATTTATTAAATATTAGAATTATGCCCTTCCAAAAAATTATATTATATATCTTATAGTATATTATATGTGGTTTATTCATTTAATACACATTGCAAATATGTACTTAATAAACCACTCTTGCTTCTCGTTTCTAATATAATTATAATCGAAATAAACTGTTGCTAGTGAAAAAGTATTTATTTCAAAAACATACCCTTTTGAAAAGTATTTATAAATTGTCACCAATTTTTTTCTTTTTTAATTGGCAACATTTTCAAATCGTTTTATTCTAAAGATCCCGTCAATATCCAAGAGTTGGTGCAAGGTGCGAATAGGAAGATTAATTCATCTATGAAAAAGTTGGGCTAAATTCTTTGTTTCTTAATATCATGTATGTTATATTTCAAATTTTTACTAGCTGTCGCGTAGTATGGAAATTGGGGAATTTTTTTTTTTATTTAGAGTATTTTTTTATAAAATTGGCATCTTGTAGGTTGTATTTTATATATTTTTTATCATTTGTACAATTTCTTTATTCCTGTTGTGTTGCCCTATGCACGATTAAATCTCCCACTCCCTTATTTTAGGTAAACAAGAGTAGAGCCGTTATATCTGCACTGAAGTAAGTAAAACCAAATTTAACTGGCAATGCTTTCAGTGTACCGCCTAAAAGATTTGATAAATGTGTATGTGTCCAGTGCTTTTGTTATATTATGATATTGTACGATTTTTTTTTTTACTTTCACATAGCTTTTCATTTAAATATACTGTTTGATGTAACTGTGTGTATACAGTTGTTTTACATTTTATTAAGTTGATATGGCAGATTCTATATATATGTCTATGGTATGCCGAAGAATGGTTAAATAAATATAACAGTGGTACTCACTAGAAGTGAACATAATTTTGTACTTTAAACATGTTTAAAACATAGACATACATTTACCAAATCACAACTAGATACCGTGATATATTCATAAGATATGTATATAATTACTTATTGAAATATATATACCCATGCTTTATGTGGACTTTATACCACATAAATATGTATTCAATATGTTATCTTAAATAGTATTTTTTATCATTAAGGCAAGATTTAAATTTTTTTGCACACATACCTAAATAATATAAAGTTTGTCTACTATGTTATGCTTAAGCGCTATTGTTGAAGCAAAGCTTTGTTGGCACGCTCTGTTGATGTATTCAATGTTATATGTATTATACTGTAGTGTGTAGTTAAGTTTAGATCAATTTATCAATTTTAGTTACTATGAAACTAATAATAATTGTAAAAAGTAAAGTCGTAACTACTAATTAATTAATTATTACTTGCACGAACTTCTGGACAACTTTTCCTAGTACTAATTTCTATTAAACAATTAAAATAACACAAAAGCGGCTGTTATTTTTATAACTTTAACTACGAACATAAAAGATCTGCACTGTATTAAAAATATATATTATATACTCGTATATGTCAACATGGTTTTGTAATAATCTTTTTTTTTCAGCTTCTCGCCTGGTAGCTGATGCTGTAAGGAAGAACAACTAGATCATGTAATTTAATTATCGGAGGAAAAGTACAAAACACCAAATACAGCACTTTGAACGCTTGCAACACTTGCCGCCACAGATAAAAAAAATACCATAGACAACTTAGTACATCGAAATAAGTGATCTACTTCTAATAAAATATTTTTCTACAATCTTGTTTCTTATTCATTGGGTATTTGGGTAGGCTTAACGGTTCGGAAACATCTGTATTAATTAAGTTTTGTATTACTTCGACTGTCTTAGTATAAAATCGTTAGTGTATCGCTTTCTGACTTGATCTTTTTTAAAATCCTAGCTTAAGTGACTTCGATTTTTCCTAGTTTTCTTCATAAGACCCCAAGGCAATGAATTTCCTGTGTTTTCTTTTATTGTATAATAATATAAGTAGCTCAAGGAATGTTAGTATTTTTCGTATTGTTAAGTTTGAATAAAAGACCATGTTTTTTTAGTTTTTGTGGATTTTCGCACAGATTGTAATATGCTTTAAGTGTCGCCAATTATAGAGCATTTAAGTGTGAACACTTGTGGTATAAAATGGTAACCCCGGTTTTTCGATAAATCGTGTAGTTTTTTCTACGCTTGAACTGCAAATCCATGTTGTATGCCTCGTATCTGTCTACTAAATAATATTCACGCAAGGAATTACTATAATGTCATTTTTTCACGCAAATAAAAAGGAATTCATTGTATATTTTGTTTTATTTTTTACTTATCTTCATGTTGAATGGTAATGAAACTAGTACTTACGCACTATTTTGTATGTTCTGTCATATAATAGGAACAGTCCAATCTATATATACATAAATTACGTGTCACATTGTCCACGATGGACTCATAAACTACTCAACCGATTTTAGTCAAAATTCCACACCATGTGCAGTTTGATCCAACTTAAAGGAAAGGATAGCTTATATCATTTCAATTATGAGTTTCTATGTATATTAACAGAGCTAAAAATTTCTATTAATATAACATGTATTGCAACGTAATTTATCTTTTATTGATATAGTTAGGAAATAACATCAACCTTGCTGTCAAATTAACCTTAGTAAGCCTCACGGTAAAAATAAATTCAGTAGGCCATCTGAAACAACACTTGAATTTAGAAATTAAAAACTTTAACGGATTTTAAACGCGACTTATTCATTATATTATTAACCCGACGTTTCGAACACTTTACAGCGAGCGTGGTCACGGGGAGATTAACAGTCTGTATATAAATCGCGTTTAAAATCTGGTAAAAAGTTTTTAATTTCTAAATGTATAATACTCGCGTAAATCAAACAAGAAAATATTAGCACTTAAATTGTCAGATAAATCAATATTTAGGTGTCACAAGTTGATAAAAATAATTCAGTTATACATGAAAACTAAGATTTCGTAACATATAAAAAAAAATTTAATGTGACAAGTTAGGAAGGAAAACTATACATGTACATATCAATATATGTTACTATATAACACAATAGTTAGGTTGGACTTTCATTTTTTCTTTCATTGTTCTAAAAAATTATGTGGAGGAAGTATTCAAACACAAAAATAACATTATCTACAATTTTATTAACTATTATAAAAACTACATGTCTTAAATCTATGAACTTTTAGCAGCTTCTTCTGCTTCTTTTATTATTCTTTCTTTTTCTGCTTTCCTATTTCTCCAAGCAGTCATATATGTTCGTGGATGGATTGGAAAGAATCCTGCTAAACCTAAAAAATACAATTAAACTTCAGTAATATATTATGATGACTAAGTAAGAAAGAGTTCCCCTGACAGGACACAGAAGGCTTATCACCAACTTGTTGATAAAGAAAATCAATCAGTGATTGATTGAATTAATGCATTTGCCCAAAATCCCACAATGGGGATTTGGGAATTGCATTTTTTTCATAAACATTGCCATAATATAGCTTTTAATTTAAGTAAACACATACATTACAGAAAGCTTTCTTATACCTGCCATACATAACTTTCATTATTTATTATTCCTATATATTGCAGTAACTTATACCATACCTAATAACTCGGCAACGGGAGGTGTGACATGTGCCCCTTGCCCTAACCAATACTTTATTCTTTCTAAATTGAGTGCAACAAGTTTTTCATTGTGGATGTTGGGCATGGGGTCATATGTACCCAACTGTTCTATAACTGGCTGGCTGTTGAGACGTTTGCGCTGCAATAGGGGCAATAATGCATAAAGTAGATATTACTTATTGCCACGAAAAAATGCAGTTTATATTAAGAATCTTCTTGTTGGCATCGGTAAGAACTACCTGTGACAGTGAGTACTGAGTATACTACCAATTTTGTATGATTAGGTATAGACATAACCAATTAATTTATTATTGAGAGGTATGAGTATTCAGCAAGTAATAGTGCAGACTAAAGCTACTGTTTATTTTAATTAATGGTATATGGAACTATGTGTGACTGACATTTATTATGCTAAAAATAAACATATATTAATCTCAAACAGTAAGGATAAATAAATAAATTATAGGAAATAACGCTCACAACACTTTAACATGCTTAGTATAAATTTAGTAATGATCTTGTAAATTATTTAATGTGTTACTTAGTAGTAAATACCTGAGTAACTGAAATGTGAAAGAATGGCCTATTTGTACATCCTTGGCGGATTAAACGAATGGATTTTGCGGCTAAGGCGTAGTATTTGCCCGTTCCACTAGCTGGGGGCAGCGGCATTGCTTTTTTTTATAACAATTGAGAAAATCACAAATAAAAATAATTTCCAAGAATAACCTAAAAATTTGTGAGTTCAAAATAATATCAAATGTCAATTGTCAGACGTCAGATGTCACGAAGAAGAGAATAAGAGTCTTTTTAAATTATATGAATACATAGTACATACAAGGCTATTTGCAAGTTAAGCTACTACCCCTAGGTATTTCTAATAAAATCAATAAAACAATATAATCTTGGAAAAGATTAGTCTCTTTTACAATGAATTAT
This sequence comes from Zerene cesonia, assembly GCF_012273895.1. NCBI lineage: Eukaryota > Metazoa > Arthropoda > Insecta > Lepidoptera > Pieridae > Zerene > Zerene cesonia. The sequence continues at coordinate 1,934,000 of NC_052126.1, read as the reverse complement.
ATTGCAATAAGGCCTTCATTGTGTTACAATTATTTGATAATGTATTTAAGAAGTAATAGAAATAACAATTATTATTGAGTACATCAAGGTTTTTTAAAAATTCTTATATCAGCCCATCTGTCGCATACAGATGAATAGATTACATTTTTTGTTTTATGGAAAAACAGTAAGAGGCTCAGTTTTATATTTTTAATTATGAGCCTTTTATTTTCTATTTTCCATTCCAAGTGAACATTAAATAAATAATTACATCATATGTGTGTTTTTCATATTTATTGTACTAACTAGTTGCTAATGTCCGAGGCGTCACTGGTGGCATGATCTAAAAGTTTTGCTGTTACGATAGTCACACTTTTAATATAGCGCCATCTATCAAAATTTATTAATATTAGAATTTCCAATGCGCATCATAATGGGTATAATATTATGTTTCCCCTTGATTATAAGTAGATCAAATCACTTCAATTGACATAATATATGGGAATTAAATGGTAGACATGGGACTCTCTAGATGAAAAATTCATAACATATAACTGCTCTGTTGCGGTGTGAAAGAAGAACTGTTTGTCCCAAGATTTAATTTCATTTATTTATCATATAGGTATATTATATTCCTTTTTAGTATAAGTGCTGGATATATTATTATTCCACATCCACGAAAGTAAGAAAAAAAAATAGTTATACAGTTATTATGATATGATATATATTATACCTGTAATGCATGACACCTTTATTCACTATTTTCACATTTATGTCATACAAACACACTTTAAATGCGACTTTAAATAATAACCAGTCTTACATTTTAACTTCGAAACTAAACAATACAATGTAGTGTGGAGACGTCTTCTCAACAACTAGTTAAACATTTTCGCAACTATAAAGCTCATAACTCCCAACGAGCTTTAAAATTGTGAAATGTGTGTCATGAACCTCATAAAAGGCGCAATATTTTTCAACATCCAGTCATTAGGGCGGAAAGCCCCGAGTTTAAAGTCAGGGCTGTAACAATTATTAGTTGGTACTTTTGTCATGTGCGTGTACGTAATTTATGTAAACTACTTTAATTGTTACATCGTGATTCGACAACCCTTTTAACGAATTTTCCTAAACATACTCACGTGAGGTTGTTGTATTTAGATTTTCTCTTGATTTATTACAATTACAATTCTGAAATTTGAATTTCACTATTCAATTTAGTAATACTGTTGTAAAATAAATTGTAATTATATCGGTAGTGTGGGTAGTTATTGTTGAAATAGAACACAATACATTAAAGGTTGTAACTTTAACTCTCACACTTATTCAGTATTGTTTGTAAGTGCGGTGAATTTGAAGTTTGTTTATATAACTATAAAAATATAAAAGCACCATTCGAATAACGAAGTCAACATAAAAAAATATCAACTCACTACCAAGCACTATAAATTTAAAAACTTTTAAGTGCAAACCCTAGTAGCTAGTTCGCACGGACTCTTATATTTTTTTTTTCAATAATTTGCATTTTCATTCATAGTTCGCGGCTGCATTAATTTGAATTTATTAATTTTTATTACCCCCTTATTATTCACTCCTCTTCGTTTCATAATAATTAAATTATACTATATTAATTACAACTTGAGCAGTAGTGGTTCAATAGTTAGGTTCTCGGACTTAAAAAGTCAGGAATTGGAGTTCTGACTTACGTGAAACAAATAAATAGATTTTTCAATTTATCTGTATATTATTCACATCACCACTGCTCCCAACGGTGAAGGAAAACATCAAGAGGAAATCGCCATGTCCAAGAATTAAAAAGTCCAACGACATAATCTGACATCTCCCAACCCGTATTTGGCCTGCTGTGGATTATGGACTAAGTCCTCATAGATGGCCTGATGATTACGTTGATCATCATGATATTAATTAAAATAAGACATAGCATTTTGAAAGCTTTTTTAAATAAATTAACCTGCAAAACTTATTAGCTTGGCGCTCGCCGCGCCGCGCAGTATGCGAAAAAGATACACAGTCTCAGGGTTGTATGCTTGTAGCTCCCGTTCCGTGAGATTATCGGGATAAAAAGTCATTTTTTGAATTACAGCACTGTTATAGAATATACACAGAGAAGGAAACACGCCTATTTTTTTGTTAAAACAAAACTTGACATACATTGTCCGAAATGAAACTCTAGTTTGCGTTCCTTTTTTAAAATTTAAAACACTGTTCTGGAAGATTATTTAAGCTCTAGACACATACAGTTCCTTCTAAAGCTTATATATAATTCAATAGATAAAACACATGTGTACCTTATAGTTCATTTATCACATATTATAATAGCAGGTATCCTAGTCTGAGAAATGTTCGAAAAGACAGAAAAATCTGACATCTTATGATATCTTATACAAATGCTTTATTTCCATCCCAGTCTTATTTACGTAATAAATGTCTTAACCTCTACATTACTAGCAAAATTGTAATTTTCACAATATATTATCAGATCAATCATAGTAAAACATCATATATTTAATACAAATAACCTATACCAATTGTATGACAAACTGTATATCCCTTTTCAACACTGATAACATTAATATTAGAGTTGTTTTGACGCCATATAATCATGAACGAAACTAACAATATATTTAGCTATAGTATTCTTCTTTGATGCACTAATTATTTCTTAATTATAAGTTACCTGCACGAAATATTATTAGAGAGTGCTAGTCAAAGTACAAATCCGCCAAAGCTTTTGATACTTGTCAATTTTTATCATCTACATTCGTAGCTTGTTTCGTAGCCAGCTACGACCTATGAGGTTGACTTTCTTTTTTCTTTCAGTGGGGAAATCTTGCATAGATACCCACGGCCCAATACAATACCATCCCTAATGACTATTTAGTTGCTTTTTAATAAGTGTCATCATTTATTACGTCCATATTCATTAGAATCACATTGTTTGTCCGCGATGGACTCCTAAACTGCTCAACTGATTTTGATGAGATTTGCCCACCATGTGTAATTTGATCCAACTTACAAGGTAGGGCAGATTATATTATTTCAATTACGATAAATGACTACCCGAGCGGAGCCGGAGCGTGCAGCAAGTATCATATAATCTGTCAAAACATATTCATTCGTAAGCAAGAAAAATCGCGGTATAATTACGGAAGTGGTTCAATGGTTTTTAATGACATTTTCGTTCGTTGATTAATTATCATTAAATAGCTAAAGAATTTTGCTGTATTCATTTGTAACTACCAATCTATTGAATTATGCTTCTTTTATTTTCTAACAATTATAAGTATAAAACATAAATAGCGTATTTTCATCCCAATAAAGGAACAGTATCATCAAGATCCGTTAGACAAACAGCATTTTATTTCATACGCGTTACTAAACCCATATCCAATATAATATAATACTCGACTTAGTGATACTTGTGGGTTTATGAGCAAAGTTTCAGTCTCAGGCAATACTTACGCTCTACAAAATATACTAGTAATATAAATATATATAGCAGTCAAGTCACAAAACGCTGCATAAGGAATGTAATATAACCCTATCATAAGACTGACGTTCTTAAGTACACTTAGACAAACTGCTAAGACTAAATTATTTAATCAAGCTCGCCCTAAAAACCTGAAGGATTTTAGGATAACGTCCAACCTACACTAGTCTTCCAGAGTACTACCGGCGCTTATAACCGACATACCGACGACCTTACAATTGACAGAGACACAACTACGAATCACGGGCTGTGTGAACGGGATAGAACGTTTAAGTGGGTCACAGAATAAGAGGAGACTTAGCGAAATTTGTTATAAAGCGCTAGAGCGCTGCTAGCGTCGCTCAGGAAAATGGGAATCTGAAAACCGGGTCTATTAATAGAACGAGTGACATATTTAAAAATGGAATGATTTAAAAATATTGATAATACCGTTTTTTTCTTTTTGTTTTAAACGTGTTATCTGTGTATTAAAAATAGATTAAAGAGGTTTACTCGTATCTATCATGAAATTTGTCGTGGGAAATTAATTATCTAATTGTATGATATATAAAATGTATATACTTTGGTAAAATAATTGAAAAATGTTATAACTATAGGAGCAAATTAAAAATTTATTCAAACTTAGCATATAATTCAAATTATATTTATCTTAACTCTCACTACTCATTATTTAACCATTTATGTAACAACTAGTTACTACACGATATAATTTTATTGTAATATAAATTAATATGTATATTGTACTGAATTACGTAGCGCCTAAGTAATAAAATTATTTGATTACTTTAATAATAGATAACAAAAGAAGAACGTATATTATGATCTGGCAATGGATGCATGGAGCTCTATCGGAACTGTAAAACCTATAAACCTCAAGTAGTGCATCACTAAAACTTAGCCGTAACCATCGACTACACCATTAAACTCGTAAATTACCATACATCAAAACACGAACGCATCCCGTACTCACACCAATTATAGATTAAAATCAGGAAAACAGCGACGACAGCGCTGCAAACGGCGTCGCGCATGCGCCCCGCGTCACGATCGATGCTCCGGGCGTCCCGTCCAGTGTTCTCGCGCTCGCCGGCCAGTCCAGTGCACAATGCGTTCGAATTGAGGCGGGAAACACGTCAAACTGTATCTCCGCGAGTACGCCGGCGACGAGGAGCGGCCGCAGTGCCGAGAGGATTGGCGCCGGCAGGACTGGTCGGGCGCGAGGGGCCGCCTCCCGCAGGTGGACCGCAGCCCGTCCCGCCGCAGCCCTTACCTCGCGCGCGATGACGAGCCCTCCCCGGCCCCGGACGAGCGCGGCCGCTCGGCCTCCGCCGGAGCCCACCACCGGGCCAGGCCGCGGCCGCTGCGCTACCAGTCCCTCGAGCGGGACTATGACCGCTCCTACGCCCCTCCGCCGCCCCCTGAAGACGACTACTACCGACGCGAACCGCCCCCTCTATTTCTTGGAGAACTGCAATCACAAAATTCCGATCTGCAGCGGGAGCTCGGCAACCTCAAGAAGGAACTGGAATTGACCAACCAGAAACTGGGCTCCAGCATGCACAGCATAAAGACCTTCTGGAGCCCAGAGCTGAAGAAGGAGCGGGCACTGAGGAAGGAGGAGAGCGCTAAATACAGCCTTATAAACGACCAACTTAAACTGCTCAATCAGGAGAATCAGGTCAGTAGATTTCTCAGTATTCCGAGCGGGGGTTGTGTGTACTGGCAACATTTGTTGCATAGATAATATAAAGTAGGCGATAATAAGACATTTTCATTTAGGATTTTGTGCGAAATGCTCATAAAATGCATAGTATTTCGAGTTATACGCCTGCCATTCGGCTTCGCGCGCTATACGCATGCTTGAAAACTCCTTCCATTGATGTCACGCTGATAGGTCAATGGGAGTACCTCTCGAGGTGGCCCAATTACGATATTTTAGCTTTAAAATCGATGAAGTGTGAACATTATGGGATCTAGTATATCGATAAATCGATTTGTATGTCATAATCGATTATTTCATGTTTTCTTTACTTATTCTTACTTCTATCTTATTCTTATCAAAATTAATTATTTTAAAAGGTGTGGCTTGTTATCAATCTGGG
>NC_052126.1:1914119-1927408 GCF_012273895.1 Zerene cesonia | reverse complement strand
ATAATGATACAATCAGAACAACCGTCATTTCCATCGAGAAAAGTCAATGCCTCGTATTATAATGCGCCCACTGTTATGTAACGATAAGATAATGTATATTGAACGTATACGTAAGCAATGTACGTTAATAGTTTGAGTATAATGTGCATTCATCTTATTCAAACTCAATTTTGAATGTAAATTCAGATATCTTCTCTAGTACGAGTCAATTTACAAATTACCTATATATTATATTACAAAGTATGTATGTATAGTTTTGAGTCATCACTTTTTACTTAATAGATAAGTATTATTCTATTATAATATATTTCAAAAGTCGGCAACACATTGGAGACCTCGTTAGATAACTATGCCCCCTATCTTACAAAAAATTGTTACATGAATACATAAACCATGATCTTATAATATCATCAAGAGTCATTAGCTTTGATAATACAATATTTATAATGAATTTATTTATTTAGGCAAAGCGATAATTTAGTTTTGCATTGATTTAATTAGTTTCATGAAATAGTAGCTTTCCGCTCGCGGCTTTGCTCGCGTAGTCCCAGGAAAGAACGGGGGTTTTCCCGCATATTCCTGTTCCCGTGGGATATCCGGGATGTAATGTCCTATGTCCGTATGAGGTAGCTTAGAACCAGGAGTCTAAGCTATCTCTGCACAAATTTTCAGCCAAATCGGTTTCTTTTATATATATGAATTTGGTAACGTATCTATAAACGAAAGGACTTCAGTCCATACATTTACTTTATTTATATGTTTTTTAAGAGTATATAATATCGAGATTGTCCTTAGCTTTTGTTTCGAATAATTGAAAATGTCCACTAGAATATGTTTCGCTCTTATATCAAAGGCGATATTTATATATTTTCTTTCCGTTTATTTTTGATATTGTCACCTAATACAATAAGATGTCACAAGTAAAATCAATAAAATAAAAACTATTAATGTAATCGGATTCCTGTCACTATACGGTTCATTTACAACGCTTCAATCGTTCACCTCGATAATACAGTATCAGATTCTATTTTGAATATCATAGCAAAATGAAAAAAATTTTGACGAAATCTCTTGCTTAAAATAAAGTGAATAAAATAAAAATCATTTATTTAACAAATGATATATACAACATGAATAACATACTCCCAATATAGCAATCGTTATGTTTCAGGAGTCTGTCTTCTGAATACAATTACAGTAAAATATAATTGCTGCTATACATATGAATTTAAAATTCTACAATTTAATATGAATTTATGATATTTATAATTATCAAATCACACTCATTTTGTTACTTTTCTCTTGAATAAGAAAATATATATTAAAACTAGAACGTAATTTCTGTCTTTGACAGGTACTACAGATTATCAATTGTAGCTATGGAATATTTATCCTCTGACAGATTTATCATTCATTTTGTTATGGAGGACATTATATTCTGTATAAACTAGTAAATTTGAACTGTATTGACTGACAATATTATGTGACAATATTATGTGAATTTAATTATTATTCACAGAAGTACAAGTGGAAATAACTAACGATTAGATAACGTCAGCAAACGTAATACGATACGAGTTTTTAATTCATTTTACTCGCAAATTTCGTAATCAAAGATCTTAAAAAAATTAAGTAACCAGATAAGTCTTCACTAGAATTATTATATATGTATTATATTCATAAGCAAATTTATGCCAGTAGTGCCCAGGCTCAGGGCGTAGACTGGGGGGCGCATGGATAGCCAGTCAGGACTAATATTTTTTTCGGTTTACGCTCGATAAGTTCTCGTAGCGCTCCTGGTGCTCATTTCCAACATATATAATTTCTAAAGGCACTATTATAACACCTCGCAAAAAGCACAGAAAATGCTATTTACGGCACTAAACCTCACCACTATTAAGACCACCACTGTTACTTGTAAGAAAAAATTTAGTCTAAAAGAACTAAACTTGCCCATATGCAGAATCGTAAGATAAACTCAAAGGATATGAAATAATTGTATTGTCACCGATCCTTGATGTGTCCAAATTTGTTCGTTTGAATTGGTTACAACGAACATACAGGAGAAGCTAATAATTTAGCGTTTTAATACATTTATTAGACAATCTTTAGAAGGTATAATCGTATAAAATTAGGTACTGAGACACCAAAAATGTCATAGCGTTATCTTACAATTGCTTGCATCGCAGCAATACGAACACCAACTATAATCGTGCAATATCATCGTTCAAGGAAAAATAGCTACTAGAATATAAATGAATGTGAATCTGCGAATGTGGCTTGATAACAATTGTAAGTCTGCAATGCGCTGAAAAATTTTCATTTGGTGTCGCGTACAGAATCTTTGATTTGAATATTTGTTTCCATGTATCGTTTTATATAACGGATAGTTCTTTAACTGATTCATTTAGTAATATTTATAACGGTATTTATAATTATAGTATAATATTGACTGTCTTATACGGTGTATACCCAGTGGTTATTTAATAACACGTAAAATATAAAAAAAAATAGTTTACTTCTTATTAAAACTTCATTTCTATAAAACTTTGTCTCTTTTGAAAGCATAACTCTGTAGAATAGCCTTCAGAAGTAGAAGTAACAAATTGTTATTTAATCTAACGCTTGTTAAGTCCTACAGAAGTTTATATCATTAATTTTATAATATAGGTTAGGCTTAGAACATCTATTTTAATCAATAAATATATTTCATTAAAGAATGTTAGTATGTATCTTAAGGCAAAGGACCACATTCATACAGCCAAGTCTAACGTCATTACTGTCAGATTAATCATACAAATGTTTTAATTTTCCGCATAGACAAAATTAGAACTGGCGATTGGTCCTCAAACAGCACTGTCATAAATAAGCTATTATTCATAATCAGAACACTTAATTTTATAACCGAACATTATTACGCTTGGACGTTTCGTTTATCGTTCTTGCACAGAAATAACCTTCTTGTTATGTGAAATTGCTTAAAGTGCGATAATTGGCTAGCATTTCGATATAAACAACATAACAACAGTGCGTGAGTATTCATATGACACTAAAAAGTAAGAAAAAATTCAGTAATATTCTTTTTCATTTCAAGGACCAACAAATAACGAAGATATGCATCCATGGAAATATTAATTTTACGAGAGCTATTATAATCTGGAAAGAAACTTCTTGGCAATGTTTTTTATGGGTCTCAATATTAGGACATCACTATTATTTATGACTGTTCCTATTTTAAGGAAGTTTGGCGTAAGTTAGGCTTTAGACCTATATCCTATTGGCATATTTCCAAAGGATGAAGATAAAAATTTCAGACGCCATCCTTCGTCTAGACGTATAGCCTAGATGTAGTCATGCAGTGTACATTGTATCAGTATTTTCTAGGCATTATTTAAATATAAACTTAATGGAATTTCTTGGTTAAATAGTTTTTTTCGATACATGCACTCAGTAACAAAAATCTCCAATGAATGTTAATGTATATGACATGTACATGAAATGTAAGCATTAGAGATCTAGGTATTGTGAAAATATAATATCGTATGATATCTTAACATCGTGCCCACTTTAATATTTAATTACTCTAATAATTTATTCCGAGCTAAAAGAACAACCTCTACCACCTCTTCTTTCTCACGTAATATTACATAAAATATTAACATATTTATTATTCAACTTATAACAAATACACAAACACGAGCACAAATTACATCCCATTACATTAAAATTAGCATTTTTATTATTACTACAATCTATTATTACAGATTATACTATTCCTGTTCTTATCCTTATTTAGATATTTCTTAATACAGCGTTTGAATTTTCTCGTAAGAAAATACATTTACTCAAACGAGAACAAACGAGTGCGACCTAAATAAGAATGCGTCTAAGTTTATAACAGAACATTTATTTGTTCTGAATAACTTTAGGAAATACGCTGGGAAAACTTATCTTTTCTTATTTCAAAGTGATTTCTGTAGAAAATATATGATAGATATATAATAGGATCTTATATCTTATATCCAAGGTTCAACCGCCAAATAAGTTTAAATTTCAACAAAATTATATAATAAATCAATTATTATTCTCAAATTTTGATATTTTTGTCATACTATTTAATGTTTATTGGATAAAAAAGAACGTCATTTTAAAAGCCATGGTTACAAGAGCCATTTCTTTTTTAATTTTAAAGCGCGCAGAGGAAATGAATCATTACTGGTTTGCGTAGCCTCCGGTTATCTATTGTACTGTAGTTTATTCAATTGTGGAGATTTTGATTTTATTTCGAACTATGTGCATCTAAATCGGCTTAAACAAGTATCTCAATATACAGTTTGAGCTGTACTTATTATATATATTTTTTTTATCTTGGTTCATAAAACGACACTACAGAAGAAAAAAAAAACTTTTTTTCAATAACTTGTATGTTTAAAACTGATAAAATATATACAATACACATTCTACAGATCTGTGCATATCCTTATGCTCCTTTCGAACCGTTCCGAAATTTGGCAAAGGTTTTTACTTAACCTGTGGTAAGCCGTCACTGTCAGTTTTGGCGCGAAGCCAGCTCAAGCCATGACAGGTAGCGCTCTGAGACCTGTTGACTGAATGTACAGCTTGAATCGCTAATGAGCTGTTTGATAACTGGATTGTTAAATGCCTTTTATCGTTATCTTTGTGGGAATTATTCACGCAATGTCTTGCTTAAGTAATTAATTGCTGTTCTGAAAACCTAACCTAACCTAACATCTAAATGTTCAAACGTTCCACGTTCCACAATGATACGAATTTAACGAATGTATGTTCAAATCAGGAGATCAGGAGATTGTTGGTGGATGGAGTAGGTAGTGATATTGCTAGTTGAACATTTTTTTCGCTTTGATTAAAAACGGGCAATGATTATTATCTCTAGATTTAAAATACATATTATATGTTTCTACAAAATGAGGGATAATATTAATATCAATAAATGACAATTTTTTATGATATCACGTACGTTTATAAAAAAAAGCGTGCAGTACCTACAACGTAGAGCTACAAGCTACAGCGTAGACACAGCCGTAGCATATTTATAGTTACTTCAACTTTCTCGTAGCAACTATAATATAATTACTAAATCACAGATTTTTCTTTAAGAATGCGAGATCGTAATTATGACTAATTGAGTTCAATTCAAAATTGAAAAAAAAATCTTTTAACAAACACAGACAAATGTATTGTTAAATCTGATAGATTTAAATTTTATTTTGAATAAAAAATACACATTTTATCTATCCTTATTGAGTGTTTATTTAGTTCATAGTTTTATTTTAAACCATATCTAAATAAATCTTGTTCCTTTAAAACCATTTTAATCAAGCCAGACAGACTTTTTAAATAAAAAAAGAGCGTATCTCCATCCCTTTGAAACACAAAACCTTGGCAAGGCTTTGTGAATTACGTAACAAATTTCCGATTCATTGATCTCAGATATAAAACCTCTTACGTTAATAAGGGATTCCAGACGTTAGAATGTCCTAGTTTTCTAGACTAAAGCGAAAGGGAACGTTGAATAACTTGATACTCTTTTCAAACGTGTTTCGTTGTTTGCAGTATACTTTTTTAACCTTTTATTATTTCGAAATGTGGATAAAATGGGATGAGTAATACTCATCAAGACTTAATAGTCTTGTTAATAAATAAACGTTCATTAATAAATAATTTTTAGCCTTCTACAAGTTTTCTATGAATGAGCAGAATCTATAACGTATAAAGTGGATGTGAAAGAAGAAAGATGATAGTTATTTGATGTGAATAAAATAATACGATTATAATTGTTGTTGAATTGTTTTATATTCTACTAATTCGTATTGTATTTTTATATCATTTTATATGAAATTCTCGTGTCACAATGTTAGTCTCTATACTCCTCCGAAACGACTTGACCGATTCCTCTGAAATTTGGTAAGCATATTGGGTAGGTCTGAGAATCGGCTAACATTTATTTTTCACACCCCTAAATGATAAGAGTAAGGCAGAACAGCGTTTGCCGGGTGCAGCTAGTCATTTTATATGATATTAAGATTAATTTACTACGAATGCCACGAAAAAATTTAAGTTTTATATAATAATTTTAATCCGCGTTATCTAGTTCGCTTTGATCAAATAACACTCACATACAAAACAACGCCTCTTCTCCGTGGTTTCTATGAGCAAAACTCATAATTCACAACCCTCTTCTCCAAGAATTCCCATCTCATGCAAGTACATACCAGATCTATATCATTGCTAGAATAAATTTGGATTACATACTTCTCGCTTCCAGGCGATATTAAAGTTTCCATCGCCGGATAACTCGACGATCATTTTAGAACGTCTATCTAGAAAGTTCTAGTGATTTCTTGGTTTAAAATATTCATGTTACTTCTCTGTATTTTCATATGCTTCTATTATAGATTCTTAAACAAATATATAATAGTAGTTACTATTTTCAATTATTTTAAATAAGTTACTTTTTGTTTGAAATTCATTGTTCATCATTTACAGATTTTACTTCATTACTCGGTACAATAGTGTAACCTGGGGGGGTTTCCATGACGTCCTAAAACTTTACTAATTTCAGGGTGGAAAAGTAGTAGCGTTAGACAACCTATACTGGTTGTCTTTTTCCCACCTTGCAAGACGTCTAGGTAACCCCTATTCTAACATTAAAATTTGATACCTATATCGTTCGTATTGACTTAAGATTCGATTGGATTTTTACCAGAAAACAGCTAGAGTTATATGGATTTTTACCAGAAAACAGCTAGAGTTTAAAGGATAAAAAATTTAGCAATTTGTTTGCATTGAAATCCGCTTAAACAAACATGATATGTTGTCAAATTGAACGAATTATAGCCGCATACGTTAGCTTTTTTCAAAGTGAAAGCATTTAACACATAAACAAGAAAAACTTAAAACAGGAGTTGAATATAGACTTATATGAAAGGCTTTATCAATTAAAGGTCCTTTACCTTTATTAAAAACTAACGTCCCACTTGGCCTCAACCTCGCCACTCCAATTAATTCAAGTTTAATATTTTATAGTCTGTACTCATCCCTTTTTTTTAATGAGTGTGTCTGAAAAAGTTTTCATATTTATTCTACTAAAACAAATTTAGTTTGAATTTGGAATATGTCTTTTATTGTTATTCGTAACACCATTATACATAGAAACAATATAAGAAAAATCAAATAAAAAATCTTATTATATCTAAACTCAATAGACATACGTCATTGTATGTATGAGCATGAGTATGTATTATTGTGGAAGTTTAAAATAAAATTGGGCCATCTCGCACCGAGGAAGTACCACACCCCCACAGAAAACCGGCGTGAAATAGGAGCATGGCACTGTGTTTCGTACGGTTCCTTCTCCTCACCCGTCCCAGTCCATTCCTTCTATCCAGTCGTTAATCCTATCCTTTTCCCTTACCCCATAAAAGTGGGCAGCACATTCGCAGAGGCACTACCTTTGCGAATGTTCATGGGCTGTGATCGCTTACCATCAAGCGAACCACCAACTCAGTTGCCCGCTATGACATAAAAAATAGTGTCCACTCCTTATTAGCGCAGGTCTTCCCCATCAATGTCAAAATGGAATCTCACGTAGCATACAAAAATTCTAACCAACTATTTCACAAGATGAATACCTCAGCACATACCCAGTTATAATATTAAGGTCAGATATTCACTAACGCAATCACTATCCCCGAGAGACTAGCTCTTAGCGTCGGTTAATTGGTTATTTGAATGACGCATAGATTAAACTAAGATAGCTGTTTCGTGTGTCTGTTTTTAATGAAATTAGATTCTACGAACAGCTAATGTGATTATTTTTTAAGCAATACGTATGTCCTGTGAAACCAGATATTTAAAAAGTGGATTATAAGAGATTGTAATATTCTAATCCACACGTTTAATTATAGATATACTATTCGTTCATATATTTTTTGTTTTTTATTTTTTAGCTAAGAATAAAGACATACGCGGAGTTTTCCCCGCATAATTCCCGTTTCATGGGATTTTCAGTATAAAAACTCTCTCTCTCTCTCTCCCTAACATATAAGTATATCCTATGTCTTTTTTTGGGTCTCAAAGTATCTCTGTACTAAATTTCATCCAAATCAATTCAACCCTTCATAAAATAAATCAAGATAGTTAATATACATGCATATATACATAAATTATGTTCACCATGTTTATATAAAACAAGTACAGACAAGCATTAATTCAGATCAAGCATTCTTTATTCACGAATTAACTCGCTCTTAAATTTTATTTATTTGTAAGGCCTCCCTTCTAAGTATCATCTCAGAAGTCCACATCATTATCTAATAGCCACTATTATAACAGTTCTGAGCATGCGAAACATCTGCTTTTGAGATAAATATGTGGTTTAAAATAGCCAGTTAGATCACGGCCTAAAAATATCAGACGATCAGCTGTGAGATATAAACAGTGTGGGACTAGACCAAGTAATGCATGAAATGAATAATATATGAACACTAGCTGCGCCCCGCGGTTTCACCCGCGTAAGTCCGCATCCCGTAGGAATATCGGGATAAAAAATAGATGTTGGCCGATTCTCAGACCTACCCAATATGCTTACCAAATTTCAGAGGAATCGGTCAAGCCGTTTCGGAGGAGTATGGCAACGAAAACTGTGACACGAGAATTTTATATATATAGATATAAAGATATATAAAGTTTTTGTTTATTTATATCATTTGACAAGCATAAAACCCTAGCGGAATAATTATTGGAATACAAACTGTAACTAGTTACACCAGTGGATTATGTCACGGGCAAAAGCCAGTATTAACATAGGTTACTACGTTATGTCTGTAATAAATAAGTTGTGTATTATACCTTTAATTCGCCTAGGACAGTTGATGTAATGAAAATGCGAGTCTATGAATAATATACTAGCTGTACGCACTGACTTCGCCTGTGGTACATGTATAGCCTAAGTCAAGTGAAGTTGCAGCTTTCTAATGGTAAAATTATTTTTGAAATCGGTCCAGTGGTTTTTGCGTGATAACGTCACAAATATATAACAAAAGTTATCTTTTTATAATTTTAGTGTAAATTAAAATACTACACACTTTCAATAACCCATCATTTATATAATAACTATCTATATAATTCAGAGTTCAATCATCTGTACGCTTAAAGTTTTATATAAATCTATATCCTTGTCCTATGGGAGAAATTATCCTGATGATTTGATACTAGGTGAGTGAACAAACCGAAGCGCGATCGAAAATATTACAAATATTACGTTGATGGGTAACGCCCGGTGGGAATAAGTTCTGTATGTAGCTAGAATAAATGTGTTAAGTGTTTATTTATACCTGGGGACATAGGATTATGGAATTGAGTGAGCTCTTTAATTATATTAGAGATTATTTAAAGTTATTGTGAATACTAGTTTGCGATTCAAATGATGAATCAACGTAACGCCATGTTGTGACGTCATGGATGTTAAATCAATTAATTGATGAAAATTTTGCTATAAAATGTGTTTAAATTTTTTCTAGAATTTTTTATGCTTGATGATTTGGGCCACAAAAAGGTCATCGACGTCTCTTGAGGAGGTACCCCTCCAATTTCTAAAATAACACCAAACGACGACATTTCTCTATCAAACTTAAAAATAATCGCGCCAATCAGTTGAAAACCCACAAAGTTATCGAGTAACTATATCAGAGAGTCGCCTTCATTTTTGGGAAAGTCAGCTAAAAAGGTTTTCTAAGTAAATAGTATTTATCAAATGACATTTGACCCATAAAGATCAAGGACATTAACGTGTTGTATCACATAGTATTAACGGCATTTGTGGGTATAAAAATATATATATGATGGATGATACATTTTCACAGACTGATCGATCTGTATCAAATTGATCACAGATACATTAGAGTCTCGTTCGAGAAATAGCCTATTTTTATTTTTGAAATACGTGTGATTCTACGACTAATACGTATATTCCATTTTCACACAATAAGCCACGTTTTCTTCACCCTTCCCTGTCTATTCGTTGCAGTCGTCAAGGAATGGATTCCTTATTCATTAAAAGTGGGCAGTGAATTCGAGGAACTTCCTCTGAATGTTCATGGGCGATGGAAAGAGTTTACCGTTAGGCGTTAAAACCAAAAAGTGTCTCCATAAATTGATAACGATATAAATACACGATAGTGATTATAGTACAATACACATACACGGGTTTTAATGAAATGTTTTGTACTATAACATTATCAATAAAGGTAAACATTGTCTATATTGGTAGCGAAAATTACAAGAAATCTTGGAAACTTTCGATTCAACCGATATAGAATTCCCTAGAATTCCCAATCACCGCTGTACTTTTACGATACGATAAAAGAATTTAATGTTGCCATAAAAAATATTGCGAGTGAAACGCGGTATCACGGATTGGCTGTATACGCTGTGGTTAGAGGACGCAATAAACGTTTTACTTTATGGAGAATCATTGAAATTGTAATTAGAATTCAACATTTAATACCTACTTTTAGCAACGAAAATCATTAATTCAATAACCTCAAAACGTAAACCATTGAAATTTTATGCCATACAATGCATATTTGTATCTCTTTAAATTATTTAAATAAATATAGAGTAACTAAACAATATTGCTTAATATATTTGAGACCGTATACAACGGATAAAAGATTAAATGGAATAGGTTCCATTTCATTTTTAAATCTCCCACATGTCTATTTATTGAGAGCTCTGACAACATAGAAACGTCAAATGCAGCTTTCTTATTTCAAAAACAATTAGGTTTGCACAGATAAAAAACAGGCAGCACGATTGAATGGTTGCGTAACTGGTTGTACTATTTTCGGGCGATCAATGACGCGCACCGCTAGCGACATCTGTGTAGGGGTGGTACTTTTAGTAGCGTTCTAAAATTAATTGTCCCGATTTTTGTGGTGATTTTGCCATAGACTCTGCTTATATTCATAGTTTTATGCAATATACGATGAACGATGTTATCTAATACCGTAGCCGGAGATCTTTTGGGAACTTTTATATTAAGATTTGAAAATAACAATAAAACAATAACCTGACTAGTGAAAATTGCAAACTTGGGAATTTCTGCTACTTTTATGTATAGTATGTTGCACGTCTTTAGTATCTTATCATAACAGAAACAATAAATTAGTTTTATTTGATTCAAAAAGAAAAAATATATGAAATCTATTATATGTACCGTGGCAAGTTAAAGCAAGAAATTTCGTTACTAATGCAGTGATTATATAAAGACAAACGGACGATGTATCTGTGAGGTTTTATATTAGTGTATAAAGGCATTGTAAATTTCACAATTACCTATATATTTCAGAGAACGAAAGCTTCCATTTTCACCTACTGTCAAATACTATCTTAAAGTTTATTCGGGTCAGCCTCCGCCATCTTGGTTTTAAGTGGCAATCCACCGCCTCTCCAGACTGCACAAACCGAGAATAAGGCAAGGAAATCCTTTTATTAACGGGCAACACTGAGTTTTGCCACTTTGAAGTAAGTGTTGACGGAGAAAAAATCTTTTGAAGTGCTGAATGCTATTATTTGATGTTTATATGTATGCTATATTATTTACAAAGTACGAATTCTCAAAACTCCCTCCTTAAATATGAAATAACATTTTTACAATATAAAATAGCATTTACTTCGTTTCTACTAAACGTGAGCAACAGATACTTTCTGTTTACAGTGCTTTACATAAAATAAACATCATGAATTCAACATTTCGGTTCGAAAACAACACATCTTGAGACATGCTCATATTATGACTAGAATCAATATTTTCTAACTATATTCCTTAAATTACCTCTCTAATAACTCTCTCTTTGAAGCCCTTTATTATACACACTCGACGTGACACTATCACGCAATACGGTTAAGAGAAGATTTTAAATTAATCCATTAGGGCCATGATAAAAGGTTTAATTATGACTAACATAGCTCAGAAATTCAATCTCATATATCAACTCTCACTTGAGTTCAAGTCTAATTAAACATACAAGCGCTCCTGTGGACCGACTGAACTGATTTTAAATTATTTTAGCAATAGATAACAAGGTTATTTGTATTTTGTATAGGCTATATTTTATTTTGTTTTATCCTTTGATAACCTAAACGAGGCCACGGCGAGCGGCTATGCAATTATAAGTTGGTTTAATTGTAGTTCTATGAATTATAACAAGCAATTTTATTTAGCAAAGTCGTAGACTTAACTTTCTACAGTTCAAAAATTGCCTAAAAATAAATCACAAAAACCAACCTATCAATGGTTTCATTGGTAAAAGCGGGCCAATAAATATCTAATACGAAACCTTCGTTTCGACATTTCAGGAAGTGTTGTGTTAATGTTTAATGAAGCCCTTGAAAATATCGACCATAAAATTCGGCTGAGGGCAGAGGGAAGGGGGCGTTATACAACACACGAATGTCGCAAGCTAATGACAATTATGATTCGTGTGTTGAAGTTAATGACAACTGTTTCTGATTATATTCCTACTCGTGTTTTGTCGTTGTATTGTTATTAATTCGGCTGTTATTTTGTTGTTATCATAAACGACTAGAATCTAGAGCAAGACAATAAACATAAAAGACTTCTGGAGAATAATTTTGTTGATTTTCATATGATTTTATCACATTCCGTTTCGTAATTTTCAGTCACAACTAGTTATTTCCCGTCAGTATGGTTTTAAAATTAGGTAATTAGCTAAATCTGGGAACACACCCAATTTGTGCGTACATTAAATTTATAAAGTGTAACGCAACTTAAACATAAATATTTTATATAATATGTTAACATATTTATTAAAGTTTCAAATAATATAACATATTTATATATTGAGAGATTTTTGAAAGAACAGAAAAAAGCTCGATTACGAGGCGGGATTCGAACCCGCGTCTTTTTGCCAAATCGTAGCAACAAGGCGCGGGTTCGAATGCCGCCTCGTGATCAAATTTTATCTATTCTTTCAACAATTTCTGATTTATAAAGCACTAGCTGCGCCCCGCACCCGTATCCCGTAGGAATATCGGGATAAAAAGTTGCCTATATTATGTTATTCCAGTTGTCCAGCTGTCTATGTGCCAAATTTCATTGCAATCGGTTCAGTAATTTTCGTGTGAAAGAGCAACAAACAGACACACATCCTTACAAACTTTCGCATTTATAATATTAGTAGGATTACAATGCTAAAAAACAAAAATTTAATATATATATATAT